>NW_006159434.1:3124227-3128646 GCF_000334495.1 Tupaia belangeri chinensis | reverse complement strand
TTTAGAAGCAGTTTCATGTCTGTTATTTTATTCAATCCTCAGGAAATAACACTATTAAGTGGTTATAGACAGCCTTAGCACAACTTTAGAGATGAAGAAATAAGGTTGAAAGAGTAAAAGCCTCCAGGGTTATACCACATTAGTAGTAGAATCAGGATGGCAACTAAATTCTCTGACTCCCAAAGGCTTGCCCTGAAATAATAGCTTGCCTAGCAAGTGGCAGTTTACACAGATGTAGCACATATGCTTGTCAAAATGCTTATCAAAAATCCATGATCCATAAACTCTCAACACACTGAGACCTTAAAAAACATCTCAACCTGCATTCCCATTTTGCTGACGAAGAAACTGAGATTCAAGTTAAGTATCAGGCCTTATAGTTATAAACAGGGCTCAAATTAAAATCCACATATCCTAAATTCAAATTAGTGTTTTTCCTATCAAACTGCACTGCATCTTAATTGGTAGCATATGCTAATGACTGAAAAACACATTCTTGCCAGAGTTCTGTATCCATGCTTTTACTCATCAGCTCCTCTGTCTTAGAATGCCAAAGACTTTCCTGCAGTAGACTCTTACAGCTTGTGAGATGGGTGTGATAAGCCCTTTGGTGAATTGTAATGTCCCTAAGGAGGAAAGGAATGTTTATTTTTGTGAGGAGGGATTATGGTGATCTAACATTTGCATAGAGAATGCAGTTTCCTTGGCCAGTTACTGTGAGAATTTACAGGTGAGAAAGTTTATACCCACTTTTCTGTTCAGGAGAGAGATTTATTCCCATGTATTCAGGATGAGATCTCAGTCCACTAGAAGTTTCACACCCTTGAAAGGTAAATAGAGTTCTTTTTCATTCTCAGACAATATAGCTATAAGGATTATTCTAATTTAAACAATAATTTTCCTAAATCTCTATAATATTCATTGCCATAGTGTGCGTGTACTCTCCAGAGAGAGAGAAACAGTGAAAGGGAAACTGAGAAATCACCCCTTGAGTGATGGCTATGCTATAATCCCTTCTCCAGTCTCCTGTGATTTGGGGAATTTACGCACATGTACCTGGCATAATTTTCTAGCCACCAGGTCTGGGACTCGAACCATAGTTCACCATATGGTAATCCAGAACCTTAACCACTGGGCCACCTGTTGGCCCATCTACTAAATCTTTTTAAAGCATTTTTTGGGGAACCAGCAGTTAGCATAATGGCTATATCTCTGGACTCCCACGTAGTCGACCGCGATTCGTGTCCTGGACCCGGTGGCTTAAAACTCACGCCGGGCGCGTGTGCGTGTGTGCCCAAGATCCCAAGAGGAGAATGGAGGAGAAGGGATTGTGGCGTGACCATCCCCTCTGGGGGGTGATTTCTCACTTTCTGTCTCTATGTCTCTCTCTGTCTGTCTGGCGAGCGCACGCGCCCTACAGTGAAAATCTCTCCAAAAAAAAAAAAAATTATTTTTTGTAGTAACTTTTTTGTGTGCGCTTTATTACTACTATTAATGTTACCTCAGATGCCTTCCCAACTGCAGAGCTTCTTTCACAAATATAAATGCAAGTGAAATGTTATTTAATGTAGCTTAAGAAATTGGAGCCAGCAGGTGGCATGGTGGTAAAGTTGCTGGAGTCCCAGTGGTTTGAGTCCTGGACCCAGCAATCTGAAAATCACGCTGGAGGTGGGGATGTGTGCCCACAATCTTAAAAAGAAAATGGAGGATAAGGGATTGTGGCGTGGCCAAGCCCCCTGGGGGGGCGATTTCTCATTTTCCCTCTCTCTCTGTCTCTCTCTGGTGAGCACATGTCCTCTGGCAAACAAACAAGCAAACAAGAAAACAAACAGAAAAACTAGTTAGACCAGCCAGTGGTGTTGTGAGGAAGGTGCTGGATCCCATATAGCCAACTGCATGGTTTGAGTTCCAGACCTGGTCGCTTGAAAATACACAACTGGCACATGTGACTGCATGCCCAAAATCTCAAGAGGAAGAATTGCTGCTTGGCCAGCTTATCTTGCGTGTGCTCTCTCATTTTTCTTCTATCTCTGGCCAGCACATGTCCTCCCTAGCAAATCATAAATAAAGAAATAAATAAAATAAAGAAACAAACAAAAAACTCTAGCCTCACAATGATACATTCTTCAATTGACCTTTGTCTATACTGGAATTTAGTAATCACATCATTGGCAGTAAAAAATGAACAAAAATTATATAAGCTACTCTTATGGGCTCATGGCTTTTCATTTAGTGGAAATTAAAATAAGAAGTTATTGAAGGAAATGCATTTGAATGGGAAAAGTATACCTCTAGTGGAAGAAATATATCAGACATAGAGATATAGTCCAGAGCAACAATTATTTACAAATTGTTTCTATCACATGCACATTTAAAATGTCAAATATAAAAAAATATTAGGAAGAAGGCAAAAATATAAGAAAATCTCTTCAATAAATGGGGTAGGGCAGGATAAGAGAAGAAAGAAAGAAGTCAAGGGGGTGGTGCAAGGCCTCTTGACCCCTGGAAGCTATAATTAGGGCTGCTCTGTATGATTATGCAATTGTTCACAGCACAGCACAAGGATGTAATGACTGGGGCAAATGGGGAGTTAAATCCAGCTATGTACCCAGGATTTTTTTTTCTCTTAGAGAAAAGGCTGCTGTGGCAGTGATAATTTTAAAGATACCTTCTCCTCCTCTGAACCCTACCTAAGAATTCCATGCCATAGTTATTCAATCAAACACTAATCTAGACACTATGATGAAATGATTTTGTTTATCTAACTAATGTCCACTCAGTTGTAAAATATGTTATTATCTAGGTCAGCCTTAAGTAATCACTTGATCTCTTCAAATGCAGAGTGGCCAGCAGGGGAAGTGAGAGACCTGAAGAACAATGAAGGATTCAACTGTGCATTTGCAACTTTGAAGAAAGAGGTGATGCAGGAGGTTGGGGTGCTGGGTGATCAGGCCCAACACAATGCCAAAATCAGGATTGCCAGATGACCAGGATCTTTGTCTCATGCTAATGAAGAATTAGAGATGTGTACATAGAGAAGAGACAGTAAAGTGAAGTTTATTAAGAATGGAGAGGAGAAATAGTCCCAGACAGGAAGACATTCCAGGAATAGGTTGCCAAAGGGGAGTTGGGGGCGAGGTTTTTTTGTTTTTTGTTTTTTGGTTTTTTTTGAGAGGTTTTTGCTGTAGGGCACGTGTGCTCGCCAGAAAGACAGAGAGAGAGAAAGCCAGAAGTCACCTCTGGGGGTGGGGTGGGGGATGGCCACACTACAATCCCTTCTCTATTCTCCTCTCGGGATCTTGGGCACACACGCACACACGCCTGGTGTGAGTTTAAGTCACCGGGTCCGGGACTCGAACCGCAGTTGAATACATGGGAGTCCAGCAACATAGCCATTATGCTAACTGCTGGTCCCGGGGTTAGGGGGTTTTATCCCAGGAAAGCGGAACTTGTGCATGCATTTTCCTTGTGGGGACTGTGTCAGGTGATTTACATTATTCTCCTATTTGGGAGTGGGCTCACAAAACATAAGACTTTAAACATTAAGATCTCAATTAATTTACTGAGATCTGTGACCCCATAAAGTTTCTAGTTATTATCACATTTTCTACAAGTCTAGAAGGACGCTTTATTCTTTTTTTTTTTTCCTGTTTAGTTTTTACTATAGGTACGTATGTTCACTTGACAGAGAGAGAGAGAGAAAGAAGAAAAGTGAGAAAGCGAGAAATCACCCCCCAGAGGGGATGGTCACGCCGCAATCCCTTCTCCTCCATTCTCCTCTCGGGATCCTGGGCACGCACGCACACGCACTCGGCGTGAGTTTTAAGTCACCGGGTCCGGGACGCGAACTGCCGTCGACTACGTGGGAGTCCAGCGACATAGCCATTACACTAACTGCTGGTTCCCAGGACGCTTTATTCTTTGATGTGTTTTTCCCCTGTGCTCCAAAACGTAATCTCATTTACACTTTCCTATCTCACAGGTTCAAGCCTGCATGCCATGTTCCCATTTTTCAAATGATAACTCAAGGGTTTTTTGCTCTCTTGCCCTCCAGACTAGGACAGACTACTCTTTGTTTGGAATGTAGTAATGATATGAAAAATGTTAGCTTCAGTTGTCATTATCTCAAGCAGGCTGCAAGTGACTTTCTGTGTAAGCAAATAGTGAGAACTAATAAATGATTTTTAGTGACAGCAGCAAATGATTTTATTAAAGGCTTGACTATAGTGCACCATCTTATCTTGTATCCTCTGTTCCATGGACTCCTAACCCTATCTACCTAGCCAGAGAGCCTACTCTTATCTCAGAGGGGGGCACATTAGAAAGAATGTAGGTACTCAGTTGGAGCCAAATGCAACCTCCAACCAGCATCCAGCAAGGGTGTGAGAACCTCACTCAATCCTACACCTATAGGGAAAG
>NW_006159434.1:3116596-3124201 GCF_000334495.1 Tupaia belangeri chinensis | reverse complement strand
AAGTGACAACCACCTGAATGAGCTTGAAAGTAGATTGTTCCTCAAAATTACAGTAAAGGAACACAGACTGACCAGAACCTAGATTTCCATTTTGTGACACCAGAGAATCCATTCTAGTCCACCTGAACTTCTGACCTATAGAGCTGCATTAGATGATGAACAGGGGTGTTATGAGCCTCCATAATTTGTGGCAATTTTTATGATAGTGAAAGAAGCTTAATATAGGCATCTTTAAAGAAATCATCTATGTGATCTATCACCTATATTTAAAGAAATCATCTATAATCCTCTCTATAAAGGCATTATGACCTAGTAGCAATTCCCTTTATAACTTTTTGACTAAGCTCCTCAGAAAAGCAAAGGAAAGTTTTAAGGGTGACCAGTCACAGGTTTTCTTCTTTTGATTCTCATTCAGTGTAATGTTGCTTCGGGGGTAGTTGTGACAATTGTCAGTGTAACTATTGACCTGAAAAACTCAATCAAAAGTAGAGAGTTTTTTATTCTCATGATTGTTTCCCTTTCGATTTCACTTGCCTTTTAACCTTTAATTTCTTCCACAGAACATCATTAAGAATGACTTCATGGCAAACCTGTTAATGAGGCTAATTCTCTCATAAACAAATTTTTAGGTAAGATTTTTTAATTGTGAATGTCATTAAGTACTTCCTAGAACTAGCATCTTGTTTACTGGAAAAAAGCAGTAATTCATTAGGGCTTCATTTGGGCCTTGCAGTGTGCTTAGAGGGACCAGAGGAAGTACAATTTGGCATCTAAGTTTGTCCACTAGGAAGCGAAGCCTTGTACCTAAGTAATCTCTAAAATAAGGCAAGCAGAACATGCGACTCATCACAAGGATTTTTTCCTTAAAACAAACAAACAAACAAAAGAAACAGTGTGAAACAACCACAGTAATAACAACCACCACCACCACCAAAAACACATGGTACTGTAGGCTGAGAGAAAACTGCTGAAATGTTTTCCATTTTAATAAAAATGCAACCTTATCACTCTACTATGGACTTCATTACAAAATAACATACTTTGTACTTTGCCACTTTTTTGTACATTCATAGGCTAGGCTTTCAAGGTTATGCAAAAAAATTTACACAGTAGTTCAACATGTAGGAAGAAATTTGGAGAGGAGTTCCAGTTAACTCTGAATAAGAAAGGTAACTAAAAGTTCTAGCTGACTATTAGCACAACTTTGATGGAAAAATGAAAGTCGAGCCAAACCAAATCAGAAAGAAGTAATGCTATGCTATATCTTATAAACAGAATTTGTTTGCTGCTTTAGTGTACTTTATTGTATATATATTTTGTCAGATTTAGAGAATTCAAATTTCCTGAGAAAATATCACTATGAAATGAACTCCTGGTATATGAACTCCAATAGCTAGTGACATGTTTAACTTACAAGCCCATCTTGAATGTTCTAGTTATTTGTTTGTTGTTTTATAATAAATTAGAGCATAAGTACAGGAGCAGCTTGCTGGCTTTTACAACTTAATGTGCTCTGAAGAAAAGAGAAAATCTGTCACCTAAGGCTATGCTCTCTAATGAAATGGGTGAAAATGAAAGCATCATGTATGCTATGACTAGATGAAGATGAATTTTATTATAAACAAGGTGTTATTATGGCAAAGGCAATAGTAGTCCTTTAGGTAGTGATAACTAGCCACTATATCTAAATTATAGTACATCCTAAAATAGGGATGAAGATCCATAAAATATTGCATTCAAGTTGGTTGGACTCTGGCAGCCTTTAAAATAACACACTCAGGCTTGTAAAGTGCTTGCCCTGAAACTTTTACCATTCATGAATTCCTGTTTAGACATCACTTCTTATCCTAGATTCAATGACTGCCTTGTTCTCTGAATCAGTATCATTTATCTGCTTTGTGGATCTCCAGTTCATTTCATCTAAACTACTGCTTAGAAATGGAAAATGTAACAACATTTAAGAGAAGATACTTCATCTCTTTAATAAGAGCTCTCCAAAAGAAACGTGATTTTGGATTATGTTTTGTTTGGCCTATAAACATTGGTTATTAATATGACATAGTGAAGAAAATGATAATGATTCCTCTTTATCTCTATGAATAGAAAATAAAAAATTCTAGAGTCTTATTCTTTTATGTTTAGTTATACCACAGCGGGGCAGTCACAACAGCTAAAATAGGAAAGTACTTTAAACAGCCTACTTGTGACTTTCAGAAAAAACTGTATGTGCTTGAATTCAAATAAAATCTTATTCTGAGATCTGAAAAATTCTGTAGCTCTTTTTTTCCTAATGGGTTTTAGGGGTTTGGTTTATTTATTACCCTTTCTTTTATTTTTTGCTTATGCTTACCATTTCTTCTTTTTAAAATTACCCTTTAATTACAAATGAATGGAAATACCAAAGTAATTATTTGTCATTATATTTTAAAACTGAAATGCTGATGCGGAAAATGTCAGATAGTGAATGAAAACCAATCTACATTTTTGTAAATGCTGCATTTACTTTCTTCTGCATCATTTAAGAAAGAAGCTGAGATATTAATAAAGATATCATAATTATTCTCATAAAATTCTTCATAGACTTTGGCTAATGAGAATTTATAATACTCTTTGTTACCACAGTATTTATGTCAGCACTATATCCACGAGTAGAGCTGAGAGGATTTTTATGATGAATAAAAGGTTTGCTTTGAATGGGTTTTTCAGCATAATCCAATCTCAACCCAAGGGATAAACAGGTAACGGCACAGGCAAGTGGAGAATAAAATTGGAAAATCCAAAAGCAGGCATTTGGAAGGGAAGTCTGATAACTAACACAGAGACCAGTCATGGAATCTTAGGGAGCAAGACTTAGGAAGACATTTATCAAGAATAACATAACCTCTTAAATGTTGAGTTACTGTGGTGCTCAAAACTGTGGGACAAAATATAGAGTTTAGGTTTTAAGAATGATTCAAAATCCTGGGACCAGCAGTTAGTGTAATGGCTATGTCACTGGACTCCCATGTAGCCGACCATGGTTCGAGTCCTGGACCTGGTGGCTTAAACTCACGCCGGGCACATGTGCGTGCGTGCCCAAGATCCTGAGAGGAGAATGGAAGAGAAGGGATAGCGGCATGGCCACTCTCCCTGGGGGGTGATTTCTTGCTTTCTGTCTCTGTCTCTCTCTGTCTGGCGAGCGCACAGGCCCTATAGCACAAAACTCTTTAAAAAAATAAAAAAGAATGATGCAAAATCCCAGTTATTAGAGCATCAAGTCAGCTCTGGATCCCAACTAACTAAAAAGTGCCATTGATCTTAATAATTGGGATAATGGCTAAGCCAGTAAGTAGAGGGCTGATAGTAGACTCTGAAGAGGAAATCAGACCTGTGAAAGTATAGGAAGAAGAGAACTAATGGGGCCAGAAGATGGTGTAGCAGTTATGTCTCTGGACTCCCACATGGCTGACCATGATTCAAGCCCTGGACCTGGTTGCTTAAAACTCATGCCAGGCACATTTGGGTGCATTCCCAAGATCCCAGGAGGAGAATGGAAGAGAAGGGATTGTTGTGTGGCCATCCCTCCTGGGGGGTGATTTCTCACTTTTCCTCTCACTGTCTTTGTCTCTTTCTCTCCCCTATGAGCACATGCACCCTATGCAAAAACCTCTTAAAAAAGAAAAGAGGAGAACTAACTTTCAGAGTCAATGTGTCTAGACAAGGGTTTCTTAACTTAAGCAATATTGGTGTTGGTAAATTGGATAATTATTTCCTGTGGGGGACTTTCACCCTCACAACTCTCACTTTTCCTCTCACTGTCTTTGTCTCTTTCTCTCCCCTATGAGCACATGCACCCTATGCAAAAACCTCTTAAAAAAGAAAAGAGGAGAACTAACTTTCAGAGTCAATGTGTCTAGACAAGGGTTTCTTAACTTAAGCAATATTGGTGTTGGTAAATTGGATAATTATTTCCTGTGGGGGACTTTCACCCTCAAAGCTGTAAAAATTAGAAATATCTCCACACATTCGAAAGGTCCCTTGAGGGTCAAAATTGACCCTAGTTGAGAACCTGAAGCTCAGTCTGCTGTAGAGACAAATTCAGCAGTATAGCTAAAGGTTTTGAAGTAGAGAACAAGAGGCAGTTTCTGACTACCAATAAAATACAGTCCTCTGAAAATGGATTTTAAAATAGTCCAGTTTCTGTCCTTAAATATATATTAACACAAATATTAGTAACCACAATGTTTATGTCTTAACAGAGTGTTTGTTTGTTATATAAAATATTATTCTTTTGAAAATTTTTAAAATTTCTTCCATGAGTGAGAGAGACAGATTAGGAGAGAGAGAGAGAGACAAGAAAACAGGCACCACACTCCTAAGAAGGTCTTCATATGGTGATCCACTTCCATACTTAGCCAGCCTAAATAATAGGTATGTATATAACCAGTGTGTTCAGGGAGGTCTTTTTATGCAAATCCAGAACTCTTTTATGAGGGTCATTCTCACACAGCATTGCCTTTACACAGTGCCACCATTTAGCCTCAATGTTCTTTACAAGGTCAAGGGTGAAGATAAGGTTGCCAATTAATCTGATTACTTGGAATGGTAAATCACTTTCAGTTTAACAACATGCAATTGATAATATAAAGTAGGCTAATATTTAATATGCATAATTTAAGATGAGTTACTATAGGAGAATATGTGTAAGAGTCTTTGATTGTCTACACGAAGCTTACAGTTATTTTTTTTCTTTTTGCTATAGGGTGCGTGTGCTCACCAGAAAAACAGAGAGAGACATAGAGACAGAAAGAGATAAATCACCCCCCAGAGGGGATGGCCATGCCACAATCCCTTCTCCTCCATTCTCCTCTCAGGATTTTGGGCATGCATGCACACGCGCCTGGCATGAGTTTAAGCCACCGGGTCCGGGACTTGAAACTGTGGTTAACTACATGAGAGTCCAGCGACATAGCCATTATGCCATCTGCTGGTCCCAAAAGCTTACAGTTTTATAGAAGCAGCAAATTTTTTTTGAGAGATTTTTGCTATAGGGCACATGCACTCTCTGTAGTGACAGAGAGAGAAAGCAGTAAATCACCCCTCAAGGGGGATGGCCATACCACGATCCCTTCTCCTTCATTCTCCTCGGGATATTGGGCACACACACATATGCGCCTGATGTGAGTTTGAAGTCACTGGGTCCAGGACTCAAACTTTGGTCAATTTACATGGGAGTACAGTGATGTAACTGCTACACCATCTGCTTGTCCCAGGGGAAGTTAATTTATAGAATGTGATCCCGTAAATTTTAAATAGTAATATGAGATTCACAAGGTAAAACATAATTGATTAATTACTAAATTAGAGGCAATACATGCCATGAATTCAGAAGAGTTATGATTGTAAAAGCAGAGGTCAGATTTTGGAGGGTTTTGGAGTTAGATGGCAGAGATTCAATGAAGAATGTTGAATATAAGGATGATTTGATGAAACTCCTCTTCAGGCGATTAATTTAGTAGTGAGTGGTGCAATGTATTTGCGGTTGGGTGGGAGAGGCTACAGGGAGTGTCTTCTTAGAAGATTATTGTAGTCCTCCAGTATTGAGAAGAAAAGGATCTGAGCCAATATTGCTGCTCTGACCATTAAAAAGGAGAGATGATTAGGAAGAATCGACGAGACTTGGGGAGGGCATAAAAGATAAAATTTGATGAAGATTTTCAGATTTGATATCTAGTTAATGATGATACCATTAGAGTAAATGGAAAATTCTTGGTTGGAGAACTGAATTGGGGGCAACAGCTGACATCTGTATTTGATTAGTATGGGTGAAAAGAATAACTCATGGGTTCTTAGTTGGAACAAATACAGATTAACAGCATAAAAACAAACACGTTTATAAACATGTGTATTTCATACATATGTGGGAGACACCCAGAGAATGAGTAGTTCTCAAAGAAATGGCTCTAAATCTATATAGCATCTTCAATGAAAACAGCATATTTTCAGACAACTAAGGAGACAAGAAAAAAAAAAAAGGATTTGAGACTCTAGATATGTCAACTTGAGGGAAGTCAAACAGATGGAAGAGAAAGGTGAATTAGTAAACTTATTAATGTAGGTTCCAATACCAGGCTGTCAGGGGTCCAAAGATGTCTTCAATGGTTACCCTTTGTTTTTCCTGGTAGAAAGGGGGCAGGATACCTATTGTCTTTGTAAATCTCTGTCCTGTTTTTAGGCACATAGAGGGAGGACAAAGAGCTTTCCTGTACTTGATTCTTTTTTTTTTTTTTTGGAGAGATTTTCGCTATAGGGCGCATGCACTCCCCAGAAAGACAGAGAGAGACAGAAAGAAAGTGAGAAATCATCCCCCAGGGGGATGGCCACGCCGCAATCCCTTCTCCTCCATTCTCCTCTCAGAATCTTGGGCACACACGCACACATGCTCGGCGTGAGTTTTAAGCCACTGGGTCTGGGACACGAATCGCGGTTGACTACGTGGGAAGCCATTACACTAATTGCTAGTCTCTGCACTTGATTCTTCTTAATTGTCTTCAACTAAAAAGTTCTTCATGTTTTGGGAAGGCATATTCTGATTTCCTGTAGTTGAGTATAACAGGAAAGCAGTATTTGATGTGGGAGGCGTGTTGTGTACAATAAAAAAAATGTATATGTCAATTTAGAGCTTGGAAGAATCTTCAGAAAATCTGGAGATGTAGATTTAGAAAAGATTTATATACTCTGTGCCAGGCACGGTTCAAAGTGTTTTATATGTATTAACCGATTAACACTATCTAATAATCCCGAAGGACAGGTGACTTCATTTCTCTGTTTGGCATATGAGAAAGGTGAAGTGCAGATATGTTAAGTCATTTCTCCAAGATCACATAGAGAGATGAGATCTGTGTGAGGAAATATGAAAATAAAGCAGAGCAGAAAGACTGCAGATACTTATTGAAGGGAAAAGAGGAGCCTGAAGAAGAGTCAATGAAGAACTGGTCTAAATGATAGGAGATATTTTAAGATATTACTACATAATGTAAGCTGAGAAATTATCAAGACCAGAAGTTGGAGAGTCATGTGAAATGCTTAATAAGACCAAGAGAGATAAAAACGAAACACAAAACAAAACAAAACAACAAAAAACCTATTGGAAGAATCCTTGAAGGTAGTGCAACAGTAAAACACAGTGCTCTGTGAGACTGACCTACATGGGAAAGTTCCAGATTTATGCCAGAGATCTCCGTGAGTATACCAGCTATGGATATGCCTGTAATCTGGGGGTGGATGATGCTGGGGGTGGATCAAGACCCTATTGAGGGTACTGTCTCTCTGTGTCTATCTTTCTTACTTATAGAAGAAATAAATAAATAACCTTAAAATAAACCTGTTGGATAATGCAGAATGGTTAGCTTTTAAAATTTTCTCTATTTTGGGGCCAGCAGATGGTGTGGTGGTTAAGGTGTTGGGCTCCCATATGGCTGACTGCAGTTTGAGTCCCAGACCTGGCAGCTTGTTTCCTATTGCTCTCTGGTCAAATTAAATAAATAATTAGAAAATTTTCTCTGTTTTAAACTTCACTCTTTTTTTTTTTTTGAAGAATTATATATTTATTTATTTAATTCCATT
>NW_006159434.1:3105618-3116546 GCF_000334495.1 Tupaia belangeri chinensis | reverse complement strand
GGGAGAGAGAGAGAGAGAAAGGGAAAAAGCAAGCCGCCAGGTCCAGGACTCGAACCACAGTCAGCCGTGTGGGAATCCAGCACCTTTAACCATTATACCATCTGGCGGTCCCTAAACTTCACTGTTTTAGATGGCCAGTTATTTAGTTTGAATTAGTGAGCTCTTAATAGTAGTGGTAATGAGTTAACAATAATGATTGATTCAGTCATTATTTTATGTTTCATAGTAAGCCAGAGGGAGATACAAAAATTGAGATTCAGGTATAAACTAAACTATAAATTTTCTAGCCAATATGTTAAAAACTTGATATCATTTTCACTACCCCAAATAGTCATGAAAGAAAAATAATGGGGGCAGTTAGGATATTTTAAAATACTAATGTGGTACAGTATTTTAAGATCCCATATTTAACATACCTTCAAGAGATCGATAATGATACTTCCATTTGCTTGCAATTTTTATCCTTCAAAGCTCCTTTAAAAACTTCTTTATATCTATTATCTAAAAAAAAACAGGAGCCAAAACCTGACCTAAATATGTTTCCTTTATGGTAAAATAACTACTTAATGAACTGAAGACATTATTTACATTTAGAAGAACTAGATTTTTTGATTACCTTACAAAAATTAGTTGATTATATATATACTGTGTTTATTTATCTCAGCTTTACCATGGATGAATAAATAGAAGCAATGAAGCTGGAAATGGTTTCTGGGTGTGAATGAAAATAAGCACTTCTAGAATTTATCATAGAATAAACCAGATTGTTCCAGTGCCAAAATTATTTCCCAGTAAAGCCTGCTTGTACTACAATAGCAATTCACTAACTCAAATACAAAATGCCTCAAGAAGTGATGCAGAATTCAAAGATAATTCATTTAGTTTATGGGAATACTTTATTCATTGTGAAAAAGCAATATTGTTGAATTATTCCCCCTGAAATTAAAACTAAAAAATATTTCCTGACATGTTTGAGACTATTGCCATTGGAAGAGGTCTTGAAAAAGTTAATGAAAAAATTATACATAAATTTCTATTGTTTTTTGCAATGGAAAAAATAAACTGGTACTTTAATTCTATTTTCCATGTATGTTTTGAAGTCCTCATGTATTTGGCAAATTAATGAAATCTTGAAGAAATAGTTTTAACAAGTGCTTTTCAAACTTCAATGTACTTGCAAATCATCTGGGGTGAGAATATTCTTAAAATGCAGATTACGATTTTGTGGGGTTAGGGTGAGGCCTGAAATTTTCCATTTTTAACAGCCTCCCAGATATTGTTTATGCTGTTGGTCCACAGACCACACTTGGAATAGTAAGGAGTTCAATTCGGTGATCTTTAATTTTTTTTGTCCTGTTAAGAGAAAAAGTTGCAACAATTTAAGTTAGCAGAGTGTGAGCAAAAACAATTCTAAACAGTAAGCCCTGAAATGGTTTCCAAAGGGACTCCAGATAACTCCGTGATGGGGCAATGTTTATGCAATTTAATTCAGAAAGGGAAAATGACTAAAAAAAAAAAAATGGGAGGGAGGGAAGGAGGCAGAGAAATAACTGGATTGGTTACATATTGTGGTTTGCCTGCAATAACACAGTTTAAAGGATTGATGATCTATGATTGAGTGAAGTGTAGCTACTGTGATTGGTTGTAATTTAACCGCTTACTAAGGAAGCAGATTTCCATGTGAGGTTGCAGTTTGCTTATGGCAAACCTGATACACTCTGATGAGTTCAAGAAAGAAATTCCCCCCGCCCCCATAGCCAGATAGAGGTTTTTTAAAAATGTGCATGAATAACTTCTGTCAGCATGAGTGGGTGTCATGTATATGTTGATAAGGGAAAGTTCTAGCTTAATGATCTTTCTGTTTTCTATATCTGAACTCTAATAGGTGGATCCAGATCTCAAAAATATGCTCTGTATGTGAAATTTCCAGATGTCTTTAGACATCTCTGCTATCCTCCAGAGGCTAAATTTAAATATATATATATATTTTTTATTTTTTGAGGGGGGGGAAAGGTTTTTGCTATAGGGCACGTGTGCTCGCTAGACAGACAGAGAGAGACAGAGAGACAGAAAGTGAGAAATCACCCCCCCAGGGGGGATGGCCACGCCACAATCCCTTCTCCTCCATTCTCCTCTTGGGATCTTGGGCACACACGTACACGCACCCTGCGTGAGTTTTAAGCCACCAGGTCTGGGACACGAACTGCGGTCGAGTATATGGGAGTCCAGCGACATAGCCATTACACTAACTGCTGGTCCCTGGGATACCTTTGTTTTTTAATTTATCATTTGTTTGCCAAATAGATATGGCAGTTACAACTCTGTAGTATCACATGTAGCTAAAACAAAACAATACAAACCCATCAAGATATATTTGCTATTAGCACATTCCATCCTAAAAATAATTTTTGGTCAATGTGTGTGTGTGTGTGTGTGTGTGTGTGTGTGTGTGTGTGTGTGTAGAGGAGAGAGATATAGTTATGGGTATTTGGATACATGATGAAAGCAAAAAAATAAATTTTTACTTTTTACATAGTTTTAGATTTCATGTAATCATTTTTTAGCTAATGACTGGGCAAGAAGAAATACTTAAAGAAAGGAGAAATAGAACAGTGAAGACAGTATCACTGTCCAGAGGAGAGTGAAGGCAAAGACAGAAATTAAAGTCTTGTCCCATGGGGCCAAAATACATTGTCAGTCATGCCTAGTTTGTGGGATTCCTTGCTCTGTGTTTCTCCCTGTGGATATCGTACATTGACAAGAGAAAGATTTCATGAAATAAATCTCCTCCCTTTTAGCTGGCTTATCCATTGTAAAATGTGTGCATTATATTACTGTTCAGTAGTTCAGAACTACAGCTTCCACGTCCTTCTAAATAATGGTTATAGGAATCTTGTAGTAACAAGCATGGCTTGTCTGCTTATGTAAAAACATCAGTGGCATCTCTTTGCTTTGGACAAATGGCTCCAGGCTATTTCATCAGCAGCTTTTTCACATTTTCATATTACAAAGTCTGAATTACCTGACAAGAACCCATTTTTTTCCATTGATTTTTTTGGTTACTGTTTTTCTTATTCATCTGTGTTCTCGCTGATTGCACTGGCTTACCTAACTGGACAGCTGGAATATGTTAGAGAGCAGACTACTTGAAGAAACAAAATTGTTCCTTTAGAAACATTTCCAGGAGTGACTGGAACATCTCTAAGGTCCCTTTCATTTTGAAAAGACTCAGATTCAACATCTAGTAGGGGCTATCTTTTATTTGAGTTTATTTCCCCTTAGGAAGAGCCTTCTCTTGGAACAGGTTAATAAATTGCTTTTTTCTGGGCATGAGACTGCAAAAGATAAAAATACTATTATAAAACTTATATTAATTAAAAGAGTTTTCAGAACATATTTTTGAAGCTGCTTAGATCTATTAACCCAGAGCTCCCATTTGTGGTCCCTACTCACCCACAGTAGAAGATAAGTTTCCTAATAGCATAATCAGAATTTTTTTTTAAATCAGGCCAAGGTTTTGCTGGGTAAAAAACCTTTTACAAAGAAGGAGATGTTTTATATTTCAGGGAAATAGTACAAGTCAATGTTAATGGAATTTTTTCTTGTTAAAAATAAAGCATGTAACCATGATATCTTTTTTAGTTTCACATTTTACCATGATAATATTTTAGTGCATTCACTTCAATCTTGCTAGAGCTAAAAATAAATAGCTAGTAAATTTGATGCTTCTTGAGTTTATGGCATGACTGACTTCTTTGTACTTACTAACATTCATTAAAACCATATTTCCCTATAAGAACTCTAAAATCAGATTATTTTGTTCCTTTATTTTCTTTCTCTATTGTCTCTTTTACTCAGGAGGAAGATAAACTGCTCTTTAGCTGTTTTGTCATTCTGGTGAAATTTGATATTTACTATTATTTTACTCAGTGTCTGAAGAGGAAAGGACAAATCTTATAGGGTGACCTCCTGGAGAGTTTTTATCCTAACCTCATTAGCTCTATACCCAAGGTCCAGGAAAACAGATGTGTGGTTGATAACTACACAGATAACTCTTCCTGCCAGTAGGAGCTTTATGAATTTTAGCTCACACCTGGTATTTTTGGTACTGAGAGCCATCACCCATCCCTATTGTTGTTGCCAGAGATTCTCTGTACCTGGGCTTTGTAGTGTAATATTTTATTACTGACTGTCAATTGAGTCATATCATATCAGTGATTGAACATCCTCTTAGTAACTGCCACATATTATTCAATTAGCACTGCTTCATATTTAATACTCTGGGAACACACTATCTACTGGCATGATGAGGACAATTTCCTGCTCACACATGGCATAATATAGATATTCTTGAGTTTCAATCCAATGCTATGATTCTTAGAGACAGGACCCTCTTTACCACTCAAATCTGTGATAACAAGGTAAAGAACACTCATGTTTTAATCTTAGATGTCTCACTGACAGAGTAAAGAGAGCTACCATTTATTAATTGTGTGAAGCTGGCTTGAAGAGGTATTATAAAATAATTAGATTGTATTTTGTGTGTTGTTAGGAGCTTTATAGAACGAGACATCTAGAAAAAGAACTTGCTTGTATCCTTGTCCACTATTCAGTTTCATGGATGTGAAAAGTGAGATCCAGAGAATGTTAAGTTTCCCAGTTAGTTGTCAGAGGAGAGAGCAGTTCTTCTGATTCCCAATCAGAACTCTTTCAATAGGAAGCTCTTAAGTTTTCATCATCACATCTTACAGAGCTCTACTGGGTCATCATGCATGGTTCACCTGCAATATACAAAGCTACTGAAACACTCAGTACAGTGATTAAAGGGCTGCTTTGGAAGTTGTTACTTTAGTATCCCCTGGTGGGCTCAAATTGGGCACAATTTCATACACAATCAGATTTACAATGTAAAATAAAACTAGAAAGTAATATTGTTTAATGTTATTATTTTCAATTACTGGGCCCCAGAGCAAAGATCAGAGCAGAGATCACCTTATGTGTGCAAGTGCTTTGAATATATTTGATTCATAAACATGAGTTGTTAGCACTGCCTTTTATTAGTTAAATAATAAATAGTTTTCTCAGGGGAATGAGAAATGCCCTCCCCCCTCCCCAAGTCTTAGTACTGCAGCAAATATTAGTGCTAGTTATCCCTATAACATTCAGTTATGGAGGTTTAAAATATTGATATGTGTATATGAGCTAGAACACTGTATAGTATGTGATAGATTCTATGTCAGTATTAGATAATACATCTTTAAAACAATGGCCAAGAACTGAGACTCTGAAGTGTGATTACATGGAGGGGAATTCTGACCCCGCTATTTATTTCCTGTGTTACTTTTCCCTCAGTTTACTGTCTTTACCTTGATTTCTTGATCTGTGAAATGGAAACGTCAATAGCATATATCACAGGTTATTTATAAGAATATGAGTTAACAAGTATAAAACACTTAGACTGGACCTGGCAGACACAAAACATTTTATGTGTTAGAAGTTATTATTATTTTATGTTTGGTCTTTTTTCATGTTATTCTTGTATCCATGTGTAACAAATGTTCATGCTAACAAATCATTCGTATTTTTGTCAGGGTCTACACATGATGGAGATATAGCTGATTAGGGGAAGTAGGCAAGTAAACAAGCAGTCTACAGTGTTGTTAATGATATGCTATGGGGGAATACAGTGTGTTCAGGCAGCACATTTAGAAGCCACCTACTTTGTGTGTATATGCATAGGTGGTAGGGGGGGTGGGGAGTGGGATGAGTCAGGGTGGTAGATTGAATCAGTATTTCCCAAAAGATTTCATGGAGGAGATTTTATTTAGGCTGAAATAAAAAGCATGAAAAGGAGTTATGACTGGATGACAGGGATGGAAGGAAGGGAGAATTCACAAGTGAAGACAATCTAGAGAAAGCACAGTAAAATGCAAGGGAAATGAAATAACTTCAGAATGGCTGGGACAAAGCATATAGGGTGGGAAGTGAAGAAGAATGAGATTGGATAGGCTGGGTGGAATCAGACCATAGAGTGGCCAGATAAGCCATGATAATGTGTTGGAAGAAATATTCGGAGAGTCAGTGAACTGTTCTAAGAAAGGGAGAGAAGTAGGGGGAAAAACACAGGAGATATACAGGAGAATATATGATGTGATAGGAAACAAAAAGAAAAAGGGGGTGGGGTTCAGGAAGAGGTGATGATTACCAATATTAAGTGCCACAGGGTAGTCAAATGAAATGAAAACTGAGAAATGTGCTTCCAATTTAGCAGAAAACAGTCACTGCTAGATTTGACGAGCGTCGTTTCAGTGACAGTAGTAGTTGTGTTGATGGTGGCAGTGATGGTGAGGAACTAAATTTTAGTAGCTTAGAGAGTGATTGGTAGGTGATGAAAGACAGATGGCAAATGAAAACGTTTTTCTGGACAGGTGATGATATGAAGTATGTCGAACAAAAAAGGACAACTGTAAAATAAAAGTTCTTTAAAAAAGTAATTTTATTGATCTCACAAAGCTAGCATCATGTAACAATCAGACCCTGGGGCATGCAGTCAGACCAACTAGCAGCATGCCAGGTGGAAATGGCAACATTCCATGGACCTGAAAAGGCTGGGATGTTTTAATCTAGTAAAAATGTTACAATACATGTAAATTGTTCTGAAATAGATTATACTGGATAAAGATAACAGAGGAGAGTCTTATGGAAATGGAAGAAGTGAAAGAATTGAGTAAAAGTTCATTAGCAAAAGCTATCTGAAGCAATTTGATTGTCGATGATGGTAGTCGGCTCAGCATGATGTCATCAGTCTGAGGGAGACTGAAAATCTGGAATTATCTGGAGAAAGAATCTCTTAATGAAGGTCAGCCATAGGCAGCAAGGAGTAACCATAACCTCCAAGCAGGCTAGTCAGCTAGTCTCTCTTCCTCTTAGTTCTACATCCCTTATTTATTTTTTCAGTTTATTTTTATTCATGACAGAACATGTTCATGAATGAGAGAGAGAGAGAGAAAGAAAGAGAGAAGGAGAGAGAGAGAGAGACCTACTGTTCACAGGGTCTCTTCATGCTGAGATCCACTTTTCTGCATGAAAGTGCTCCAGTTCTTTAGGATTTTTTTCTCTCACCAGAGACGGAGGGAGAGATGAGAGAGAAAGTATCCCCAATGGAGCATGGTCACACCTCAAGCCCTTCCACATTTCTCCATCCTGTTTGGGGCACACACACACACACACACACACACACACATACGTGCCTTGTATGATGTCAGGGTCTTGGATACACACACATGTATCTGGCAGTGTGTTTTCAGGACAACCTGGGGATCTCAACCTGTGGTCAGCCATGTAGCCTTCAGCACTGTAGTTCAGTTTTGCTACCAACAGTACCACCAGGTTGGGCTCCCGTATGTGTTTTATTATTTTGTATAGCAATCTCTTTTCTAGATATATTTGATCTTCACAAAGACAATATTTGGATGAAAACAGAGGTGCAAAAGAAAGATTTTTTTTATTCTATTTTTTTCCCCTTAATTTACTACAGAGTGTGTGCACTCACTGGAGAGAGGCAGATAGACAGAGAGGGAAAGTGAGAAAGTACCCTCCCGACATGCCCTACCAGACACACCACAATCTTGTCTCCATTTCCCTTTTAGGATTTTGGGCATTCATGCACATGTGTGTGCCCAACATGTTTCTCAAGCTGCCAGGTCTGGTACTTAAACCACATAGCACACCATCAGCTGACTCAAAATTTGATTTTTAAGATATGAAAGAGTTGACTATGCATAAATGCATATAGAAAAGTATCTATAGTGTTAAAAGGAATATGAATACATTGAGTGGTGTCCTTGAGAAGGGACGGGGAAGAGATGGACCAAGAGAATTATTACAGTATGCTTTGAACTTTCCCAAAGTAAAATACTATCCAGAACAAAGTATGATATCTATTTGAAGACTGAGAAGTCTGTGATACTATGGAGCCCTTTCTAGGTCAGTGGTGCGTCTCTCCTACCCCTTTACCTGTGCCTGTCTGCTCTGCTTTCTCCTCTGCCTTACTTTCTTTTGCTCAAGATACATTCCCTGAGGGTGAACTTAAACCTCCAAGAATATTTTTTTCATGTTCATCTTGATATGACCTCTGTAAGTTTTAGTCTTTGATTACACCACGACAGTTTGAAAATGCAATGTCCTACCTTGGAATTCACTTTTTATAACCTACTCATCTGGAGTTTTCTTCAATGTATTTTTTTTCTCGGTATTATTGAAGATTTCTGCATTAGATGAAAGTCCAGGATAAAACAAGCAGGGAGTATATAGGACTTTGTTTCCTTAATTTTAAAAAGTATTCTGCAAGTGTTACTAAGTAATACCAAGAATCTATTGATATTTAGACTTTTTCTTTTTCCTTTTTTTTTTTTAAAATATCAGGAAAAGCCATGCCACAATTTCTTTTTCCCAGCCTCCCATTTGGGATGCTAGATGTGTACCAGTCTATCTGGCTCATTTACTAGATGGAATCTTGCTGTGTTACCGAGCTGACAATCCTGCCTCAGCCTCCCTGCCTCAGCCTTGCAACCATGCCTAGCCTTTAAGTTGGACCAGGAGTTGAACTTGGGCCTCCCATAAGGTCCCAGTCTGTGTCTTAGCAGGTCAGCATCTTAGCAGTGCCTGCCACAATGACTGGGGTGGTATTTAGACTTTTTTTTAAACAAATTTTACATTTTTTTCTCATCCAGTCTAGCATAGTATAACACTGTAATCAATCGATAAGACACATTTAACTGCATGTTTAAAATACACTGTAATTTTTCAAATGTTTTTATAAATATTGTATCCTTTTGCCTCCTATCTTATAAATCCACCTGTAATTTGACATAGATATTTAAGAAAACAACCGTGAACTCACATAACTCCCATAAATGCAAATCTGATTTTTAGGGATGTAGGCTATTTTGCCTGGTTAAAATGTGGGCTCCAGAGCCAGACTGCTTACATTTGAATCCTGCCTCTCCCACTGATTAGCTGTGTGACTTTAGCCAAGGTATTTAACCTTTTCCTGACTCAATTTTCACACATGTAACTGGAGTTAATAATGGTACATACTTTATAAACTTAGAAAGTTTTGTTTTTTTAAATAAAATAAAACAAAAAACTAACAAGTGCCATGTTGGTTAAACACTGGACTCCTGCATGCTGACCACAGTTCAAATGCTGGGGACCAGCAGTTAGCGTAATGTCACTGAACTCCCATGTAGTCAGCCATGGTTCGAGTCCCAGACCTGGTGGCTTAAACTCACGTGGGGAGTGTGTGTGTGTGCGTGCCCAAGATCCCAAGAGGAGAATGGAGGAGAAGAGATTGTGGTGTGGCCATCCCCGCTGGGGGGTGATTTCTCGCTTTCAGTCTCTCTGTCTTTCTCTGCCTTTCTGGCGAGCACATGCACCCTATAGCAAAAACCTCTACCCCACCCCCCCAAAAAATGCTGGACCCAGTGGTTTGAAAATCACACTGAGCACATGTGCATTCCTACCCAAAATCTGAGAGGAGAGTGGAATAGAAGGGATTGTGGCATGACCATCTTCGGGGGATGATTTCTCACTTTGTTACTGTCTCTCTCTTGTGAGCACACGCACCCTATGGCAAAATAATGAGTCAATAGATGTAATTTTTAAAAGGTGCTTGGTGGACCCAGCAGATGGCGTGGTGGGGTTAGGCACTGGACTCTCACATGGCTGATCACAGTTCAAGTCCTAGACCTGGTAGCTTGAAAATCACACTGGACATGTGTGCATCTATGCTCAAAATCTCAAGAGGAGAATGGAGTAGAAGGAATTGCTGTATGGCCATCTCTCTAGGGGGTGACTTCTCACTTTCTCTCTCTCTCTCTGTGGTGAGTGCCTGTGGCAAAAACCATAAAGAATAATATAAAATAAAAATAAATAAAATGGGGCTTGGCATATAGTAAGTGCTTAATATTTACTTTTACAGTATATCAAAAAAATGCCTCACTTTTGTTGTTGTTATTGTTATAGGGCATGCATGCTCATCAGAGAAATGGGAGAAGGAGAGGGAGTGAGAACTCCCCCCCCCCCCAGGGAGGATGGCCATGCTGCAATTCCCTTCTCCTCTAGTTTCTTCTTGGGATTTTGGGCATGAATGCCCATGTGCCAGGCATTGTTTTTGTATTTGTTTTTAATTGGAAAGCACGGAATTTATTAAAAAAGAGAGAGGAGAAAAAAAAGAGAGCTCCCAAGAAGGGGAAGATCCTGGAAATGGGTTGCCAAGGAAGAACTGTGACAAGAGACTTTTATGTGGTTGAGGAAGGTCTTTGTCTGGACTTGAATTCTAGATGGAGCTTGTGCATGAATTCCCCTCCTGGTAGAGAGGGACACATGTTGGATGGATCCAACTATTCTACTAATTTTTGGAGTGGGTACCAAGGTCAGGAGATTCTTTGTCTAGAAGCTTTGGGCTTGGAGACTAGCAGGTGGCATGGTGGTTATGGCACTGGACACTCCCACATGGCTGACCACAGTTCGAGTCCTGGACCTGGTGGCTTGCTTTCTCACTTTCCCTCTCTCTCTTTTTTTGTGTCTTTCTCTGGCCAAATTAAAATAAATGAATGAATAAATCAAATTAAATAAATAATTCTTTTTAAAATAAAGAAGAAGCTTTGGGCCATGAAAGCCATTATCTTATCTTCTTCCTGGAATGTGGTGGGGCCTGAAAAAAGTCTTTGTTTTAGGTCTAGGTCATGCTGCCTCTGTCGATCACTGAGCCACCACTGCCTCCATCTCAAAACTTAGCCATTTTGTGATTCCATTTTGGGCTTATATCCTAAATGTAATTTTAGGGTCCCTGTCTCCTACCTCATTTCCCCCTCTGCAGAGGAATCCCTAACTGCTGCTAGGGGCACAAGGATTGAAGACCGTTC
>NW_006159434.1:3088370-3105607 GCF_000334495.1 Tupaia belangeri chinensis | reverse complement strand
TGAAATTGGGTGCTGATGGGGGGTGGCAGCAGTTAAGGATCCTCTACCAAAGGTCTATCTAGAGGCCCATGCTAGAAGTCATGATGGGTGTTTGGAAACTTTGTCTCAACCACCATTTGTGGCTTGATGGATTCTAAGACAGGCATAATTTTTAAGCCACTGGGTCAGGCACTCGAACCACGCAGCTGGCCATGTGGGATCCAGCATCTTAACCTCCATGTCACCTGGGGGCTTCTAAAATGCTCCATCATTTTATTAAATATGAATCTGATAGATGTAAAGCAATGTGTTCAATGGATAAGGTAGGCTGAATGATGGATCCAAAAGAGTTATGTCAACTTCCTAACCCCCAGAGCCTATAAATATTATCTTATATGGTAGAACAGCATTACACTATATGGCCAAAGATATGAGTGAATTAAGAATTTTGAGTGGAGGGACCGGCAAGTGGCATGGTGGTTAAAGGTGCTGGACTCCCACATGGCCAACCACGGTTCAAGTCTCAGATATGGTGGCTTGCTTTCTCACTTCCTCTCTCTCTCTCTCTCTGTCTCTCTGATCAAACTGGAAAATAATAATGATAGTAATAATAAATAAAAGTTAAATAAAATAATTCTTTAAAAAAAAGAATTTTGAGTGGAGGAAATTATCCTGAATTATCCTAGTGGGCCCTAAATTCAGTGACAAGTGTCCTATAAGAGCAAGACAGAGGGAGATTACAGGTCTAAGAGGAAGAGGCAAAGTGACCTTGAAATCAATGCTAAGACTGATGTAACCATAACTAAGGGAAAACCCTCAGAATCTGGACAAAACAAGGGATAGATTCTCCCTGAGACTTTTCCAAAGAAGCGCAACCCTAGACATATCTTTTTTTTTTTTTTCTTTAGAAAGATTTTGCTATAGGGCACATGCACTTGCCAGACAGAAAGAAAGAAAGCAAGAAATCACTCCCCAGGTGGGATGGCCACACTGCAATCCCTCCTCTGCCATTCTCCTCTCAGTATTTTGGGCATGTACACACATGCATCCGGCATTTTTTAAGCCACCGGGTCTGGGACTTGAACCGCTGTCGGCTGTATAGAAGTCCAGCAATATAACCATTCAGCCATTTGCTGGTCGCCCCTCCAGTCATATCTTGATTTCAGAATTCTGGCCTCAATGACTGAGAAAAAATGAATATTCGTTGTTCTATACCACCAAGTTTGTGGCAATTTTTATGACAACCCTAGGAAGCTAATACACTATGATGTGTTATTTAGTTTACTTATGTTTGTTTGGCTGGTCTTTTTTTTTTTATGTCACTAAGCATTGTTAGACTTTTTTTTTTCTCTTTTCAATTGCTGTCTAGATGGTTTCTGGATTGGATAGAAAGAACCATCTTCAGTGTCAGTTTGTCAACATACGCACAAAATAATTCCAATCTTGCATTTAACATTTCAAAGTAGTATTATTAGTAGTGTTATTATTGTTATTACCATCACCTTCACTATTGTCATTTCTTAGTGGACAAAGAAGTAACATTTGTTTGGAAAGCTTTCATTATATGAGTTCACACCTTCTTTGTACTAATTAATTTTCTTCTTTTTTGCCATCTTTTAGCTTTTCGGCATGCATTGATTTCATTACTCACCTTATTATCTGTCTTCTCTCTGCTTTATTTCTCCAACCTTGATTCTTTATGTTTGTTTGTTTGTTTTCTTATATTCAAACACTATATCTTTATGGCGTACAAAGTGAATTTTCCCAGCATGAATACACCGTATATTAGGCTGGTCAGAGATATTACCATACGCATTATAATCAACAGATAATTTTCATTTTTGTCCCTTAAATGTTTCACTTCTTTTCTTTTTCACCCTCGATTCCCACTCTCCCACCCCCACCCATTTCCCACCCTCTTCCCATACTGTCTCTAGTAACCACAGTTTCTTTCCAGGGTTTTAGTCTTTCCAGTCTTTCAGTTTCTGTTCTTAAGATCAACCTCCACATAGTTTAAGCTATTTTGATGTCTCATTTTGTATTATTTTTACAAAAATGCTAATTTTATTGCTATATTAACAATAAAGCAAGAAGAAGAAGTCATGTCAGAATTATTGTTACTGTTTGTAGGTGAGGAAACTGAGGCTAAGAAAACCCAAAGGAGTGGGATTAGGCCTCAAAACTGGTTCATTGTTCTTTCTATTTTGTCAGATTTTACTGGCACACAAATGACCTGGCATCTTAAGGAAATATAACATACTATTCTGTTTTCTATGATAGGATACAAGATTCTGCATTTCTATGACATGCTTAGGTTATTTCCATGTTGCTGATCTGTGGAGTACCGTGTGGAGTGTCAAGGAGGTCTTAACTGATAGATTTCTAAGATTTAAAACAGAAATTAGAAGTCAGAATTGAAAAGTTTTAAATAACTATAGCTATAAAATTCATATGTCTGGTTTGTGGTCACACAGTTACAAAACAAAAGAAAATTATGAAATCTGGAAGTTAAAAATTCAAGTATAGGAACCTGCAGGTTGTGGGGTGGTTAAAGTGCTGGACTCTCACTAGACTGACTACAGTTTGAATCCCAGACCCGGTGACTTGATACTCATGCTGGCATGCTTGCCCAAAATCCTGAGAAGAGAATAGAGGAGAAGGGATTGCAGTGTGACCATCCTGCCTGAGGAATGATTTCTCACTTTCCCTCTGTTTCTGTCTGTCTGTCTCTCTTTCTAATGAGCACATGTGCCCTATAGCAAAAACCTTTATAAAAAAAAAGTATACATTTTTTTAAGTGCTCCAAACTTTCCCATTGTAATTTTTTCAGATGCTCCATAAAAATGAGATATTTATCATGTGCTTGTTTAAACAGATCATATTATTCGTATAGAAAACTCTGATTATACATACTATGAATAAAAACAGATGTGACATTTAAACCTCACAGAACAAATCAATGAAACTATATTCTTAAACTTGGAAGGTTAGCTGTTCATAGAACCCATTCGCCATTTATGAAGCATTGTGTTAGTATTGCATTAGTTTACATATTGTTTTAATATGACTTGGAGCAGTAGGGTGTATAATTGTTTGAATGTTTCTTTCCACTGACTGCACAGCATTGCTTCTTCCTGCACCTGAGAAAGCATTTTCTTCTACCTGACACTTAACAAGCAAATTTCCAGTCATTTGGCAACAAATGCATACCATTTAGAACACATCTCATTCATATAATTAGGATTTAAAATGAAGCAGCTTGCCAAATAGTATTAGGACAGCAGACACAAAGGGACAATCATCTACTTGTTATTCCACAGTCTCTTATGCATTTGTCTTGTCTTTAGACCCTCTCTTTTCTCTTTCTTTCCTCTCATCTCTTTCTCTGTCTTACTAAGATTATAAAAATAAATTAAACCAATGAATTAGTTTTGTCTTTCATTGAGTCTGTAATGCTAGCTAAATCAAGAAAAAGCCTAAAAGTAAATGATCCTTTCTTATTTTTCTCTTGTAATTTCAATTATTTAAGACATAACTGTAAAGGGTCTTGAAAGGTGAATTTCAGGAGGGACTTACAGTACTCTGCAAGAAGAAGTCAAGTACTCGTGAGCACTAATAATACATTCACTTGAGAAATGGTGAACATTATTTTTTACATTTAGAAAAAGATGTCCCTTCAAAATCTAGATGACTAGGACATCACTCAGCCACAAAGAAGGGTTGTGTCCTTGAGTCTTTGCACAAGGGTATTTTCTTCTTCAACTCACTGTCATTGGGGGAAATAGCAGTTCTAAAACTGTAGTCATCTTAAATGTTACTTGTATATTAATGAATACATTGGATATTTAACCTGATATTTTAATTTTTGCCCTCAATTTTAAAATATACTTTTAAAAAACATTACTATCCACCTTTACAATTTATATCTTTAGGAGGGTAAAAATTTATACAGAAGATATGTTGTATGATGCTCTATATGTAAATATTTACATATCGGCTTAGTAGTATGCACAAAGATATAAAAAAACAACTTCCACATATTCCACATGTTATAAAGTGAAGAGTGAACTCTCCTTGTATTTAAGAATTCATAAAAAGTATTCAGTCCCCTGAACTAATTTGTTTCTACCTAACTGCTCCTTTGTTCACCTACCCCAGAGTGTTTTGAAAGACAGAAAGTAAGATTCCTTACTGTTCTTGATATAGATTTGTCCTCCCTCCTGGAAATATCTCAGTCAGATGGAAAGGGGAGATAGGTTTTTAAACTGTCCCAGATTCAAACATGAACAGTGGGATCCATCTGGTGGGAGGATAAAAGAGAATGATTCTGAAATAGATGTTGCTGCACCAACTCTGATATGCAAATAATTATTTCTTTCTAATTATACATGATTAAGAGAAAGTGTTAACTATTCCTCATGTTATTTACTTATCTGGAAATGCAAGAATTTTTAATTTATTAATTTTCCCCTATTCCATAACACTAATTTATCACACATTCATCTTTGATAAACTGTTTGTATAATATTATAGTAGATGACCATTTGATAAGGTAAACTTATTGTAGGAATGGAATATTTTTAAAAGGGTCAATTTTCCTTTAGCATTAAGCAAAAATCCATTTCTTGCTGTTATGAATTTCAAAAACTACAATTGTGCATGCATAAAGTTGAATAATAAGATCATTTTGATCTTAGTTAATTAGAGAACAGAGATGATGGAGATTAATCTTGATTTCTGCCACTGGCTTTCTTTGTGACCATGGCCACACATTTCCTGGCTTCTTTTAATCATTGGGATAATAATAAGCTTAATCTTTTTCAGAAGAATTTGATTAAAAAAAAACACAGAATGCTTCCTCCTCTTAACACTCACTGAATTTTCCCAGAGGGAATAAAAGGTTTACGTCATCAAAGCTGTACTGAATAAAAGGTAGGTGCCTTCCAATCTTCGGTACATCAGTTCAAGGCTCCTGTTAACCAGGAAAGATTTATCCGCAACATAACATCGCATACTGACAGAAGAGGAAGAGACAAAACTCAGGTAAGACCTAAACAGCTGAAGGGATTATTTTGAAGGGAAACGATGCTAAGGGACTGAGCACAGACTTCTTCAAGATAGCTAAGAATAATGTCTTACTTAACTTTGGATCTGCAAGTTTTAACATGATGCTTGGCACATACTAGATTTGTAATATATGTTTGGTATCTTCTAATTGATTGGAGAGGTCTTTTGCTTTCAGGAAAATGTTTCTGAAGTCCATTTTCATGTTGAATTATTTGGGAGCTGGCATAGCAGATGTTAGCCATTGAACTTGGAAATTAGGTCTATTTGTAAAATGAAGCAATATGTTGCTGAATTTGTCTAATCCAATTCCCTGCCCTTAGTGAATACATGTCATTGATTGTTGTCAGCTCCTTCATCCTTTGAGAAATATTAAACAAACTGTGACTGGATAGGATAGAAAAAACTTAGGCATTTACAAGAAAATTCAAAATAAACCATATCTGAAATTTTCAATAGTTTGAAATCGCTATTAGTTAATACAGCAATGTTGAGGTCTGTCCTCCCCCAGATTACAACCAGTTCCTCAGAGGAGCAGGTCCTCAGACTGAGCATAGTTTTAAAAGCTACTGATATGGGAGCTTGGGTTAGAATTGAGGAAAGCAGTGAAATGAATAGAAACTAATTGATAAATATTTCCTGCTCCTGGGAGTAAGTAAAGAGTAAGGGACAGCTACCCCTATTGAAAGGAGAATGATGGATAACATGAATTAAGGTGTCATTCTGGTCACTATATTTGTGTTTGCAACAATTGCCTCAAAGTCCCAGCAGAAGTGATATTTCAGAAGAAAACAAATTGTCTCATTTTCTGTGATGCCATGGTCTGCATTAATGGGGACTCTGAGTTCTGTGGCTGACCAACATTTCCAGGTGCAGTAAAATTGCAAACAGATAGAAATCTTTAAAGACTAAAATTTTTTTTCACTCTTTCAGGTGAGGAAAAAGGGGCTTTTTGAAAATGTTAGTCACTTCCCTTCTTAAGACACATTTTCAAACTTTCCTTTAAATTTTTTGTGTTAATTGGGAAAGGCTGGGTTATCTTGTGGTAAAAAGAGATAGATAGAGAGAGAGATCTCAGTCTCAGTAATTTAAGATAAACCGAGTTTATTCTTTGCTCAGATCTATTCTCCCATGGGTTCTGGCAACTCCTTAAAGCAGTTGTCTTCCCTGTGTTGGTTTGACATTCCAGATTCCTTGTAGCAACTCTGTTTCTATGTTCATTGTTACAGGGAAAGGGCAGGGTAGAAAGTCAAATACCAATACATTTCATTGACCAAGACATGTCACATAGCCATATTTGTGTTGGGTTATGCATAATTTTTTCTTGCTCTTTTTTAATCTTTTGTGCCACTGTGTAACGGTAGCCCAATTAAAGTATATTAACATACCCCAGAGTTGCAAATCACAGAAAAATGTTATATATTACACAAAGTTTATTCTCACTACCATCTTCTTCTAGGCTTGATATGTCTTATGCTTTGTTCTGGAAGTCCTTATTGCTTGTTTCTTCCCAATTTTTGTGCATTTTAGTTATTTTTGCATAACAACATCAAACTCCTCTTACTCTTCCCTCAAGCTATCCTCACATTTGTCTTTGAAGATAAAATACTATATTTGCTGTTGTACTTCTTCATGTATGAGAAGTTTAGCATATCTTTGTAATTAGTGCTATTATTTTAATGGGATATTGTTGTTATTGGTTACCTTCTATAGTGTCTCATAAAGTTTGAATGGTCTACTAAAACTTATATTTCCTGTAGCACCTTTTCATTGTAGTGAGTGATTTTGTGGAACATAAGGCTCTCTTAATAATGCATATATTGCTTATAATAGAATTGCTTGTATTGTAATCAGTGCTGTACCACTACTGGGGCAATAGATCTAATTATTGGATTTTTGGAAAAGCCATGGTACATTTTTGAATAGAAAAACACAGAAAAATATGTCATGACTTTCCTGATGACCTAATAGCATGAGGACGTGGCAGGGGATTGGGAGGAACTTTATTCCAGTGACCACTCCATTTCAGGTTTCACGATTATTTGCTAGGTCCTATATAAATCAGAATCCCTGGGGACTTTGAGTTTGAATTCTTATAAAATGAAGATTTTGATCTTTTTATTAGGCTGTTCAGTAGCATGCTCTTTACTGTTTTTATATGGAGCTTTACTCTAATATGGGATAATCACTTAAAAATCAATACAAACTATTTTGGTTACTAATCTGATCATTGTACATGTAACTCCATTGAGTAGAGAAGCTTGCTTTCATTTAAAAAAGTTGATATTTAAGGCCCAGCAGGTTGTGTACTGGTTAAGGCACTGGACTCCCATGTTGTTGACTGTAGTTCAAGTCCTGGACTTGGAGGCTTGAAGAGCATGTGTGTGTGCATGCCCAAAATGCCAAGAGTAGAATGGAGGAGAAGGGATTTCAATGTTGCCATTCACCCTAGGGGTATGGTGTCTTTCTTTCTGTCTAACGAGTGCATGCATCCTATAGCAAGTATCTCTCAAGAAAATAAAATAAAATATTGATTTTTATTTATTTGATTTTAAAAAATTAATTTATTTATTTTAATTTGACCAGAGACCAAGGAAGCCAGAGAGAGAGAGAAGAGGGAGACGGAAAGTGAGAGAGCAAGTTGCTAGGTCTGGGAATCAAACTGCAGTTGGTCAAGTGGGATTCCAGTGCCCTTAACCAGCACGCCACCCGCTGGTCCCAAAATATTGATATTTAAATGTAAGAGTATTTTACAAATCAGATGTTAATAATATAATATTAAATTCAAGTACCTTTCATAGAAGTTCACAAAGATCCTTATAATTTTCACTTCTTTCTTAAAAGAAAGAAAATTAACTTCATCATACAGAATGAGAATAAAGTAAGTGACTATGAGTGATCATTTGTTTATAACTTTTGTAGGAAACGTTAATAAGGCCCACTTTGACTCTCCTTTTCTTTAGTGACAGAGTGTGAATACATTTATACTGTCATTAGAAGTTCTGTAAGGGTCATTACTTTCTATAAAGAGGCTTTTGTAAACCCCATCACATGTACAATGGGACTATGTTCGTGGTGATCATTACACAGTTATTTTTTCGTTGTGAAAATTAGAAACAGAAAGTAATTTCTCATTTAAAATTTCATTTGATTGCATACAAAAGACTAAAAGCATGTGACATGCTTAAATATTGTATTTTACTTCTGTCTCTCTCTCTCTCTCTCCCTAACTACTTTTTGGTAAAGGAAATGATGATTGCACTAAACTAGGGTAAATTTAGAATTGGTAGACTGAGTAGAATTCTTGTAACCCAGGAGTCTGCCAGTCAGATATACTACAGCTGTACAATATGAAGCTTTCTCAGAGAGATTTATTCTACTTTTACCTTTTCAGGATTCTATGTCCAAGGGAAGGGGTGGCAAAAAGGGCTTGAAAATGATTTATTGTAACATATAGTCCTTGACTACTAAACTAGATAGTAGCACTAGGAAAGCTGCCATGATTTTATGAGATGAACATAAAATAGGAGGTGAACAAGCTTTGGAGTTCTCAAAGGTCCCTTCATCAGTTACCACCTTAATCTTGCAGAAAGAAGCTTTCATTCCTCCAAAGCAGGTGTACTCAATGTTTTTCTTTGCCAGACTAATAAAAGACTTTTTATTGTTAAAATATGGGAGCCTCGGTGGAAAATTCTTTGTAAGGTACTTTGATTTAAAGAAGAGTCTGAGAAAATAGGGTACATGAAGAGGTACTTATTTGCAGTCATTGCTTTAGAGGGTAATTCCGATCACATTAGAAATCACCAATTAGTGTTTTAAATGGAAGAAATTATAGAAAATAATAGCAGCATTTTGATATTGAATCGATTCTGTGGAAACATACACTTAGTATCTAGTATATAGCATTGTAACTGCTCCCCTTCGGTACTCATCATATAGTAAATTAAATTGCTGTACAAAAAGTTTCAGCCATAAGTGATAGGGGTTCTGAGTCTTATTTGTAAAATGGGAATAATGCTTTCTCACAGGTTTGTTGAGAAAGTAAGTAAGATAATATATGAACATGCTTTGTGAATTGTGAAATGCTCTGCAGATATTAATCTTACTCCCAGTATAATCTACAGTAAGTATTACTATTCTTTTCAGTTTATTTAGTTATTTTGCTAGAGGGTACATGTGCTTACCAGAGGGAGATAGAGAGAGAGAGAAAGGAGAAAGGACCCCCTATGAGTAATGGTCATGCTGCAACCCTTTCTTCTCCATCTCTCCCTCCTTTCAGGATTTTAGGCTCACATGTAAACACACTTGGTGTGTTTCTTAAGCTTCCTTGTCTGTAATTTCTCAATATGTTTGCTGAACAAATATGAAATATTTGTGATTTCCTCTTATCAATGCCTTACTTCCCATGTCCTGTGTCATAACATACAATGATGTTAATGTATGAAGGAGGGAACTTCAAAAGTTTTGTGGAAAAGTGGAATTCAACTATGAGTTTGTTTTGGTGTAAAAAAAATGTTGAAATTCAGGGCCAGCTAGTGGTATGATAATTAAAGGGGCTGTATACCACATGGCCAACTCTCTGGTTTGAGTCCTAGATTTAGCCATTTGAAGAACATGTTGGGCACGTGCACTCAAAATTCCAAGAAGAGAGTGGAGGAGAAGGGATTGCGATGTGGCTATCTCCCTTGAGTGTGTGTGTGTGTTGGGGGTGGGGGAGGATGCTTCCTCATTTTCTCCCTCTTTCTTTCTTTCTCTAGTGAGTGGATTCACCCTACACCAAAAATTAAAAAGAATGAAGGGAAAAAGAGGAAAGCAAGACATTTAAGGGACCTAAGGAACAAAGAAATCTGTTTATTATAATAATGTGTATGATGATGGCTTTGACTGAACCAATATACAATGTATTTATGATGGGAAAATTCATTTGGTATGCTGTAATTATACACAGTGATGGAATGTAAAAATAAATACATGAGTAAATAATTTTAAAACTACAAAAGATAAGTAAACTACTGATGACATAACATTAAGGAGGATAAGGTTCTTTTATTTTTTTTTCCCATTTCACCAATACCATTTATTATTAACATGGTTGAATTTACATCTATAAATTTGGTTTAAGTTTTCTATGTCTCCTGTCCTTTGTTCCTCTAGTTTCTTTTTGCCTTTTTTAAAAATATATTTTTAAATTTTATACATTCAATCCCTATACACCACTATAGCTTATACAGTGATTTTATCCAGCATGAATATACTTCACACCAGTCAAGTTGAAGATACTATACACATTATCATCAGCAGATAATCAACCATTTCTGTGTCCCATAAATGTCGACTCTCTATTTTCCTCCTTGATTCCTTTCTTCACTCTTAAGACACTTTCTTTTCTCTCTATTTTTTTCCCAAAAGTTTACTTTGTCTTTGAAAACGAGGCATTCTCAGCCCTGCCTTCATTCTGCAATGTGTATGAATGAGAATATTTTCATACTGATAAAAGGAGTGTGAATTATTAAAAACCGTTTGGAAAAAAATGTTGAATTCAAAGAATAATTTTTTCATAATATACATTTTCTATGAACTTTTGGAAGACCCCTCATATATACAAAAGCATGTGTAGAAATATACAAATATTTCATCTTTAGTTGAATTATGAGACGTCAAAGGAGTAGCTGACTATCATGAATATAAACTTTTGGGAAATGACAGGTCTTCGGTAAGTCGTGCAGTAGAATTATGTTTGTGTACTGTAAAAAGAAGAGATAATTTCAGCACTTCATATCAGTGTGAAAAAGCATTGCTAAGGGAGCCTTGTAAGAGCTGTGCAGGAATTAGAACAGGAAAATCAAATAGGAAAAAAGCCAACTGACAACAGCCATCACTAGATTTGTTTATTAGCTATATTGAAATACAAATTGAAGATATATTTTATCTAAGACATTTAAAACCAGTTGATTTCATTACAGTTATCTTGGTGAATTTATTTCTCATTTAAAATACAAATAGTAGGTCTATAGGCAGTTACTGAAATCGGATCTTATAAAAGCTTTTAAAAATATATTCTGTATGGAACTGGATGGCGGCTCAAAATGGATGGTGGCTCAGTGGTGAAATGTGATGATCTGTGAGACTGACTCACATGAGAAATTTCCTAGCTGAAGTCGGAGATTTCCTTGGGTAGGCTGGGCACACAAGTGCCAATGATCTCGCTGGCTAGGCCTACGGGTGGGTCATGGAATCAGGACTCTGTTGGGGAGTGCTCTCTCTCTTTTTCTCTCTCATTCATGGAAGGAATAAATGAATAAACTTTTCATAAGGAAAAAAATTTAGTTAGGATCATAGTACGTTTTATTATAAGTATTTTATATCGACCATAACAACAAAGGAGGTTCATGTTTATGTAGCATTACTGATTATAAAGTATATTTCTGTTTTTCTCATCTGTAAGATAGGCCTTAATGTTACTGTTGTGTGTGGTAGGTGGAAGTAATGTAGTATACATAAAGTACACAAACAAGTTCCTGGTGCTCAATAAATTGAAGCTGTCATCTTCATCATCATCATCTCATCATCTTTTTTTTCAAAGATCAAAGAATGCGCTTGAATCCCATTTTGTTCTTAGTCTTTTTGAAAGTTTTACTTCATATATATATATATATATATACACATATGTACATATGTGTATATGTGTGTGTGTATGTGTATATATATATATATATATATATACATATATATAATGTTCTTTGAATTACTTGATATACCCTTTTAAAAAATTATTTTGTTTTATTTCCAGAGGGCATGTGCAATTGCCAGAGAGAGACTGAAAGAGAGAAAGAGAGAGAGAAATTGATCATTCCCCATGGATGCCACAATTCTGTCTTCTCTATATCTTGTTCCTATCAGAATGGTGGGAAAATGTGAGTGCACACACAAACACACACTGCTTGGTGGTGTTTTTTATATTTTATTTTATTTTTTTTTTACCACAGGGACCAGGATTAGAACTGCATGGTACACCTTGTGGTATCCAGCTCCTTATGCCCAGGGCTTAACTGCTGCACTATGGCACTGATCCCAATATGCCCTTTTTAAAAATTTTTTCTTTTCTGTTTCTGGTTCCCCAATACTAGCTCCCAATTAAAATGTGATTTAGGTACAACTGAACACCACTGCATTTTACAGGAATACTGGAATAAGTAAGGTTTTCTTTTTGTTCCCCCCGCCCCCGCCATTATTTTCCAGGGTATCTCACAGTTCCTAGGCCTTAAGTGACAGCATAGATAAATTGGGCTGTATTTTTCTGAACTTAATTGCCTCACATTCACTTATCTTTAAACTTTTCTGAAAGTTTATCTGATACTTTTCTGTCAACTCAAAAAGACAAGTTACATTTCCTTATGGCTTAACACACCCATGTAAATTGGCATTATTCTCTTGTTCCATTTGACTCTGTGCCAGTTAAATTATCTGAGGAGTCAGGAACAGAGTCAGATAACATTGGACTGTGTTACACAGACTTCCTGAAAATTTGTCCTAAAACAACTTAAAGAGTATCTTTCAAATAGTCAGAACTTAATTCTGTATTAGCGTTATCATTTTAGGGGTGCTATAACTCCTCTGTCCTCACTCACTCTCTGTCACACTCAAAAATGGCTCTATTCTCAACTTGCTATATGGTAAATGCATTAAGCAAATGTTACAGTGCTTTAGATCTAATGCTTCTGAGTTCTGGAAACACTACTACATTTAAGAATCTGCTTAAATGTATTTTCTCTGGGAATGTTATCGTGACTTCTCCAAGCCAATTGAGTTTTTTCCCCCATTTTCTTTTACAGAGAATGTGTGCAATCTCTAGAGAGAGCACAGAGAGAAAGTGAGAAGGCACCCCCTCTGGGACATGTTCATGATGCAATTCCTTCTCTACTATCCCCCCCTCCTATCATGATTTTGGGCATGCATATGTACCCAGTGTGTTTTTCAAGCCCCCATGTCTGGAACTCCAGACACACAGTAGACTGTGTGGGATCCAGCTGCCTTAACTGCCAGGCCACAGGCTAGCCCCAGCAATTAGACTTTTACCTTATTCTCCCTCAGCTCCCATCCACGAGTTAGTTACTGGATCAAATGATTATGTTTGTTTTTACGAACAGTGTCTGGAAGAGAAATGCTAAATTTATTTATGTAAATAATGAAAATAAATAAATGAAGCAAATGCTTAAGGGAAAGATTTTATCTTAAGCCTGGATTACCTAAGCAGGAAATATTTAATAAAATCTGTGTGTGAGGGGGCCAGCAGGTAGGGTGGTGATTAAAGTGCTGGATTCCCCCACATGGTCGACTGTAGTTCAAGTCTCACACCTGGCAGCTTGAAAGTCACACTGGGCATATGTGCATGCTTGCTCAAAATCTCAGGAGGAGAATGGAGAAGAAGGGACTGTCATATGGCCATCCCACCTCAGGGGTAGGAAAGATTTTTAACCTTTGCTCTCTCTGTCTGTCTCTCTCCTGCGAGTGCATGTACCCTATGATAAAAACCTTTAAAAAAAAATCTGAGTGTGAGATAGTTTGTTAAGAATGAGGGGTTATGGGGCCAGCAGCTGGTGTAATGGCTACGTCGCTGGACTCCCATGTAGTTGACTGCGGTTCGAGTCCCGGACCCGGTGGCTTAAACTCACACCGGGCACACGTGCGTGCATGCCCAAGATCCTGAGAAGAGAATGGAGGAGAAGGGATTGCAGTGTGGCCATCCCCCCTGGGGGGTGATTTCTCACTTTCTGTCTCTCTGTCTCTGTCTTTCTGGTGAGCACACGTGCCCTATAGCAAAAACCTCTCCAAACATAAAAATAAAAATAAAAATAAAGAATGAGTGGTTATGAGGAGTGAGGGGAAATGAGGGATGCTTATCATATAAATGAGAAGGGAGTTCTCTATAGGAAAGAATTATAGAAAGGGCAGATAGAAAATTTTTATAGCTTTTCTTACAGCCTGTCTGATCTAAACCATTCCTTTATGTATCTAATATGTCCTTCTTTTCATCATTCCTTCTTCCACCCCTTTCTTCTGGTCTCTGACCACACTTTCTTTTCATATTCCTGAAAGCAGAGAAAATACTTTACCTTTAACATTTTTTGAGAGGTTTTTGCTATAGGGCACATGTGCTCGACAGACAGACACACAGAGAGAGACAGAGAGACAGAAAGCGAGAAATCACCCCTGGGGGGATGGCCAGGCCGCAATCCCTTATCCTCCATTCTCCTCTCAGGATCTTGGGCACACACGCACACGCGCCCGGCGTGAGTTTTAAGCCACTGGATCCGGGACGCAAACTGCGGTCGACTACGTGGGAGTCCAGCAACATAGCCATTATGCTAACTGCTGCTCCCCTCTTTTCATATTCTTGTCTTTGTGTAGCAAATATACCCTACCTTTAGAGGACCAAATGTAAACCATTCATTTCAATTAATGTGAAAAAAGTATAAAGACAAATATATTAAGAAACAAAAAGAAATGACAAAGTTTAAAGCTGCAATATTCTGATTTGTAAATATCCATTTAGGAGGATTCATTTCTTTAGCAAAGAAGCTATGTTTTAATTTTTCATAAAGAGTAACATAAAATATTTAACAAATTCAGTACAATGTTACATAAACAAAATAAAAACAGTGATAGCATTGCTCTTGGATGAATGCCTGTCTTTCAGATACATGATTTTCTGTTAATCCACCCATAGTGGGAAGTTTGATGGAGAGTTCTTTTTCTGTTTCTTTTTTTGGTAGTTTGTTAAAAGTACAGAGGTGTTTAGGTGAGTTAATATCTTTTCGAGTGACAAATACCTCTGATTTTATTACTATGTGCCCACTACTGTTTTCTTTATAGACCAATCTTTTCTATAAGATATGCATTCAATTTTTATGTGATTTATTTTATCAGAATTATAATAAATAGAAGATTTTCCCATTTAGGGAATATTTTAAGAAATGAGGTTCAATTATAGGACTAGAAGTTTATAATGAAATGAAACTGAAGTAAAAAAATAGGACACGTACACCCATCAGAAATAGATATGAAGTTGACTGTTCCATATGGAAATAATGGAGCATGCTTTTAGAATTGTGAGTGAGGAACACTGAATCATAAATCTTAAAATGTGTATTTGAACATTTCAGGGAAAAATGTCAGTTCCTGCTTCTGCATCTCTCATATACATTTTGAAGATTTTGATTGTACTGCCCTGAGTAATACCACCCATAACTGTCCTTTTAATATTTCTGGTTCTGTCAGTGTTTTCAAAACAATTTTTTATTTCTAGTGGCATTTTCTCAAAATTACTATGTGGAAGGTAGTATGCAACTAGTACAGCGTATGCTTTTCTCCTTACATTCACTTTAAGAACATTTTCTATGTTTCTAGCATCAGTCTACCTCATCCCACTCAGAGCAAATAGCCCATTTTATTTTCTCATGATTTGGACCATATGGCCCATGCTCATGAATGAATGGCTACCTATGTGACATGATGTGAACACTACTGACATGCCCTTAGTTTCTTACTATCTCCCCTGTGTGTGCTGCCAGTATTCTTGAAAAACTCCTTTATTATGATTCCTATTGTAATTTTGAACAAACACTTAAACCTTTATTACCTGAAATATCTTTATATGTACACCGCAAATAATAATATAATAGTTACATTATATGGGGTTCAAGTGATATTATGTGTATGAAATACTCAAACAGAATAAATGTGGTGCTATGGTTTAAAAGTCTTTTCCAAAACCGAGGTGTTTCCAATATGATAGTATTAAGAAGTAGGGCATTTATGATGTAATAAGACCATTAAGGCTTCTCCTGCATGAATGGGATTAAGGCTCTTTTGAAAAAGGCTTCACGGTGTTAGGTCTGCTTGCCCTTCTACCTTCCACCATGGGAAAATACAGTGTTCTTCTCATCCAGAGGATGAAGCAATTTAGTGCCATTTTGGAAGCAGATAGCAGCCCTCACCAAGCAACTGAACCTGAAACAGATCCACATTCTCAGGGTTCTCCAGAGAAACAGAACCATGGGAATGAGCACTTATTAGAAAAATGCATATATAAAGAGAGAGAGAGAGAGAGAGAGAGAGAGAGAGAGGTTTATCTTATGGAATTGACATCTGGTTATGTTGTTTGAGAGGACCCAAGATCTTTCATCTGCAAGCTGGAGGCACAGACAAGCCTGTGGTGTATATTTACTCTGAGTCCACGACCTGAGAACCAGGGGATCCATGGTGTAAACTCCAGTCCAAGTACTGGAGACTGATGTTCCAATTCAAGGAGTTAGAGATAGGCAGATAATACATAGATAGATATCAAACTTTCTCTTCCTTTTTGTTCTATTTGAGCTCTCCATGGTTTGATAGATGCTTATTCACACTGGGGAGAACAATGTGCTATACTCAGTTGAGCAGTTTAAATGCTAAACTTTTCTGAAAACACCTTTACAAAAACTTAAAGATAATATTTAATATCTGGGCACCCTGAGGCCCAGTCAAGTTGACACATAAAGGAAACCATCAAAATAATATATAATGATGAACACTAATCCTAAGTGTACAGCTTTATAAATTTTTATAAATAATTAAAACCTATGCAATGACCTTCAAAGTCAAGATATAAGAAACTATCAGCTCTCCAGAGCCTCTGTATATCCCCTACACTCCAATTATCATCTGCCTTATTTCAACGTAGCCACAATTCTAGATTCTATGAACAAAAAATATTTTTACATATTAAAAATATAAAAACTTCAGGGTCAGCCCTGTGGCACAGTGGTTACCACTGTGCATAAGAAGATGGATCCCACATGGCCAACCAAAGTTTGAATTTTGGCCATGGTGACTTGAAAAACATGCTGGGCATGTGTGCCTGAGTGTCCAAAATCCTGATGGCATGGAGAAATAGAGGAAGAAGCATTATGTATGACCATACCCAAGTGGAGGGTACCTTCTCTTTCTCTCTCTTTCTCTGGCAAGTGTACTTACCATCTAGCAATAGATAGATAGATAGATAGAGATACATGCCTACCTATTGACCTATCTATATGTACCAAAATATATGTCATTATAGCGTGTGTTTATTTGTGTTCGACTTTTCATTCACTATTGTGAATATATATAAATTTTTATATATATTCATATATATTTATATATATTTGTGACAT
>NW_006159434.1:3070246-3088125 GCF_000334495.1 Tupaia belangeri chinensis | reverse complement strand
ATAAAGTTCAGGAAAATCAACTTTATTAACAGTGTTCTATGAATCTGTAAGCTACTTATAATTTATAATATAGCAGTTTTTCTTTTTTAAATTATTTTTGAAGGGGTTTTTGAGAAAGACAGAGAGACAGAAAGTGAGAAATCACCCCCCAGTGGCAATGGACACGCCGGAATCCCTTCTCCCCCATTCTCCTCTCAGGATCTTGGGCATGCACACACATGCACCTGGTGTGAGTTTAAGTCACTAGGTCTGGGACTTGAACCGCGGTCGACTACATGGGAATCCAGTGACATGGCCATGCTAACTGCTGGTCTCAATATAGCAGTTTTTCTGATCAAAGCAACTGTTAACAACTTTACCAGTTATATTTTCAGCATTAAAACTATTGTCTTCTAATTAAGATGTTTCAATAGTATTAATTTTCTCATGGAGAGCAAGGCTGTAAAAAAATGGTAAATGTCTTTGTCTTATATAAACTTATAAAAGTAATACTTCTATCAACAGATTATCTTTCTTTTCTGTGGCTTACATGTGAAATGGTAGAAGGATTATTTTGATTTCATAATAAGAGATTTTTATTTCAATAGAGACTTTGATTATGTTCTATATATTCCTTACAGAATAATATAAGTAATTAATATGCTTAGTTGTCCAACCAGTTCATCCTGAACAGGGTGTTTTAGCATTATTCTTTAATAAAGATAAAATTATTATTATTTGCCCCTTCTGGCCAGTTTTATAGCCCAGAATAAACACTACAAGAAGAATTACTTCTCAGGCCAGCCAGTGGTGTGGTGGTTAAAGCAGCTGTATTCCACACGGCGAACTGTGCCTTTTAAGTTCTGTACCCATTGGCCTGTGGAACACGCTGGATGCATGTGCATGCATGCCCCAAATCCTGAGAGAATGAAGGAGAAAGGATTGTGTTATGGTCATCTCTGATGCTGGGGGGTGATTTTTCACTTTTCCTTTCTCTCTCTTTGTCTCTATCTCTGGAGAGTGCATTCACCCTAAACCAAAACCAAGAAGGAAAATAATAGAATTATTTATCTACTAAAATTTCTAAAATTTGGTTAGAATAATTTATTTCTTAAAGTAAACAGGCAGGGACCAGCAGTCGGCATAATGGCATGTCACTGGACTCCCATGTAGTTGACTGCGGTTCAAGTCCCAGACCTGGTTGCTTAAACTCACGCCAGGCATGTGTGTGTGCGGGCCCAAGATCCCGAGAGGAGAATGGAGGAGAAGGGATTGTGGCATGGCCATCCCCCCTGGGGAGGTGATTTCTCGCTTTCTGTCTATCTGTCTCTCTCTGTCTTTCTGGCAAACACATGCACCCTCTAGCTAAAGCCTCTCCAAAAACCCCCCAAAAAACCAAAAACCAAAAAAACAAGTATACAGGCATTAAATTGGGTAGCACATATTAATTTTTTTCAGTCAAAACAGAAAATAATAATGGCATATTGGGTAATCTATTAATTAATTAATTAATTTACAGTCATTCACTATACATCAATACAGTATACAAAATGGGATTTTCATCCAGAATACATTGTATATTGACTCAATCGAGGATATTACTATATATGTTATCATCAACAAGTAATTTTCTTTTTCTTGTTTCTTTAGTATTTTGTTCTTCCCTCCCCCCACCCAGTTCCCTACTTCTCAGTCTCTGCCATTTTCCCCTCTTCTCTCACACTGTCTCTGGTATGTACAGTTCTTTTCCATGCCTTTTTTTCCCACATTTTATTAATTCACTAAAGATCTTAATTAATTAAAAAACTTTCAATAGCAATCATAGCTGATATATACATATCTATGAATGCATGTCTAACTTTAGGTGTAAACCTCAGTGAGTAAAGTGAATTAACTATAAAGTAGCACATCGCTGGGGCTATATAGCTTACTGCAGTCATTAAATAGGTATTAATAGGTGACCAGCCACATAGCTATTACGCCACTACTGGTCCCAATGCATTTATTTCAAGAAAAACAGTTTTAGTTTTAACAGATCAAAATAAAAATATGTTAAGAGAAATTTGCTTAAAACTTAAAGCCAGGAAGGACCCGTAGTTAGTGTAATGGCTATGTCACTGAAGTCCCATGTAGCTGACCATGGTTCAAGTCCCGAACCTCGTGGCTTAAACTCACACCGGGCGAGTGTGCGTGCGTGCCCAAGATCCCGAGAGGAGAATGAAGGAGAAGGGATTGCGGTGTGGCTATCCCCCCTGTGGGGTGATTTCTCGCTTTCTATCTCTCTGTCTCCCTCTGTCTTTCTGGCGAAGTGCACACACCCCATAGTGATAACTTCTCAAAAAACAAAAACAAAAACAAAAACAAAAAAATAGCAACTTAATGCCAGATTAAAGGTTAGAATTCAGTTCAAATAGATGAACCTATCAACAGTTTAAGAGGAGACAAAAATTCTTAAACATGGAAATCAAAGCATTGAAGAAAATCAGTAATGTTTTGGTCTTAAGTAAAAAGTATATATTTCACTATTTCAGACTCAAGTAATTAATCTCTCTTCTATTGAATTTGCAGTGTTACTGTGGTCTGATCTTTCCATTTAAACTCTGGAAGTTAACATTCAACTCTGCACTTGTCTCCTACCATTAGGCTGGTCATTCTCTTGGTTGTTTCTTGTACTCTTATGTCTGTGTGTCTGACTTTCATTTTCCTGATATAGCATTCCAGCACTTCTTGGAGAGCTAGTCTGGTGTAGGTAAATTTTTTAAGTTTTGTTTTTCTGAGAATGTTTTTGTTTTTTTTTTTCCCATATGAAGAATAATCGTGCCGGGTATAGTATTCTTGGTTGAAATAGTTTTTTTACTTAACACTGAATATGTTTTTCCATTCTTCCCTTTTTCACATTGTTTCCTATGAGAGGCCGACAGACTTGTGGGATATCCTTTGAAAGTAACTTGATATTTCTCTCTTGCCAAATTTAGTATCTTTTCTCTCTCTGTGATTTTGGTCAATCTGGCTGTGATGTGCCTGGGGGAAGATCTTGAGTCGATTCTATGTAGGGTCCTTTGTATTTCTTGGGTCTGGGTATTTGAGTGCCTCTCTAGGTTTGGAAAATTTTCTTCTAGGATTTCATGAAATAGATTATCATACCCTTATTCGTTTCTTCACCTTCTGAGATGCTGATGATCTGGATGTTTGGGCGTTTAATGGTATTTAGCATTACTTATATGCTATTCTAATTTTTCTTGGTTACTTCCTAGTCTTTTTGGTGAATTTTTCTAAGTCAAAGTTTCTGTCTTCTACATCTGAGACTCAATCTTCTGCATGATCTAATCTGCTTTTGATACTTTGAAGTTTTGATTTCCTGTATTATAGCTTTCATCTGTCACAGTTCTGTTTGATTCTTTTTTTTTTTTTTTATGATGTGCGTCTCTTCTTTTGGATCGTACAAGAACTTCCTCACCTCCTAGAACTCAGTGTTTATTTTCTCCTGGATATTCTGGAGTTCGTTGTCTATCTTCTCTTGCATCCTTGTTACCTTTGTCACTATGAATATTTTAAATTCTTTTTTTTTTTTTGGAGAGATTTTTGCTATAGGGCGTGTGTGCTCTCCAGACAGACAGAGAGAGACAGAGAGACAGAAAGCAAGAAATCACCCCCCCCAGGGGGGATGGTCACACCACAATCCCTTCTCCTCCATTCTCCTCTCGGGATCCTGGGCACGCACGCACACATGCCCGGCGTGAATTTTAAGCCACTGGGTCTGGGACGCGAACCGCGGTCAACTACATGGGAGTCCAGCAACATAGCCATTACACCAACTGCTGGTTCCCAATATTTTAAATTCTTAATCTGACATTTCCGTGAGTTCCCTTTTATTCTCTGGCTCCTGGCTGATCTGGGGGATAAGAGGGTGAAGTCTGGGCAGAGGGTCTTCAGTGGTCACAATCCCTGAATGGAGCCACTCAGAACCCATATATAGATGGCTTCTGATTGGCTTGTCCTGGCTCCTGGTAGATCTGGGGAACAGGAGGGTGAAGTCTGTACAGAGGGTCTTCAGTGGTTGTAATCCAATATAATGCCTTTGATGACTCACTAGAAAGATGATAACTTCACTTCACAAAGATAAAAAGATGAGAAGAGTTAAGGATAAATCTGTAGGATATTTCCAAATTGAGTGTAGACTTCTAAACAGCAAACTGGAGTATTAGAGCCTGGGTCCATTATGACTGGAAAAGGAAAACTTAACTAAAATGAATAATTTTTGGAATTTATTAATTTTAATAAATACTACAAAAGAGCATATCAAGTATTAATAGTTAAAGTAAATATTTATGTAGCTACATGGATTATAGATCTAGAGCTAGTTTTTAAGGGAAACTAATAAGTCCATGAATGTATGGTGGTCAAAATAAATAATAGTCACAAAATTTTGATAGTTGGTGTGATTTCCATTCATTAGCCTTGTAAACTTAGGGGAAGATCCTTTTAAAAGAATACAACCCAAAAGCCATGATGCAGTGCTGGTACAGATACTCTGCAAAGCTGGAAGCTACATAGCTGACCCTGGGTTCAGATCCACAGACTGGTCTGAAGATGTGTCAGGCTTGAGCGGCTTCATTATGGGTACTCATGATCCTGGGAAGATAGAGATCTAGGGAAAGGGAATCACAATATGATGAGACTGTTAAGGGAGCTTTTCTTGAAGGAGCTTTTCTCTCTCCTTCTCTCTCTCTTTTTCTCATGTGTGTGCCCACTCTGTCATTAAAAATAAAAAGAAAAAAGAATATGAAAATTATCTCCATTACTATCACTATCATTTGTTTTTAATCGCTCATGATGTGGGAAAACATTCATGGAATTTCAGTAAATACATGTGTCCATAGGTCTTGCAACCTCTAAAGTACTATCCAGATATGTTGTATTTTTGTTTTTCTTAGCTTTTTGAAGGTAATATCCAGGAAGCCATCTGTTACATCCAAGTCATTCTTTGCTCTGAAAGAAATATTTGATTGGACAAAACATCATTCTGACCCAGCATGGCAATCCATATGTTCTTGTTTTATAGACTGTCACTTCATATAAAATATTTCCCTTTTTTTTCTTGGCTTAATTTTACAAATTGTTATATTATTAAAGGAATCTACTGAAATCATCATGCAAAATCACTGTTAGACAATTGAGAGGCTCTTTAGTATATGCAAACTGTTGTATATAATGCATGCTATGGTTACACAAGAAAAATTTTTTAAGTATTTGAAAAAATATCTAGTTATGTGGATAATCCATGCCCTATTAATAACACTGCTTGAAATACTCATGGAACTGTGCTAAAATTATTTACCTTTTTGTATATTTTTTCTCAGGATTCTACTTCACTTTTATTTTATAGACAGTCACAAATAATATTTCAGTCTATGTCTTATACTTATTTAGTTTGGTTTGCTTTGAAATTTCATAAATAAGTGTGTGTGTTTTCATACTTTACATGATGCAAAGTGTATAAGGCTGCCAGTAGCATCAGGTTAGACAAATATCATTCTGCCTGTTGAAATCAGATGAAGAGAGCTGATGTAGAATGTTTACCTCATGTGTCAGACGAGAATAGAACAGCATATTATAATTCTGAATCTGCTTGCATTCACTCGTCCTCTGCTTTATGAAACTTTGCTGGAAACAGTAAATAATGCTAGGTTTCAGATCTGTCTTGCTGTTTCTGAATTTGGAATAAGTAACTGTATATGATGGTGCCAATATAGTATGTCCATATGACAAACATAAAATTTAAACTTTCTTCCCAATACTTCCTAGAAATACTTTTGGTATATCCAGTAGAATTTAAAGTGATGCTTATGAATTCATACACCTTTTCTGCCTGAGGAGAGAGACAAATTGATTGATTTACATATTTATTAAATATATCTTACCAGGATGCACACACCTGCAATATTTTATCTCATTTTCAGGGTCGTTTTTGTTGTAGCTAGTCATTAAATGGGAAATATGAAACAAAAACACAAATAAGTTGAATATCTAAAACCAAAAAAAAAGTATAAATAGTACATAGACACTGTATCCTGTGGTTGTAACAAACAACAAATACATAGGAAGCAAAACATAAAGGTTTTAATAAATTCCATGACTTTATATTTTTCATTTAACAATGTTGAAATAGATCCAAATGCTTTGAATTTTTGCTAAATATTAAACTTAAATATTATCTGTGAAGTATGATTCAGGCTTTCTTTGTAATCTAGAAAACAAAAGAAACATAGGAATAATATTACAGATCTTTTTTATATTTTCTTTATTTAAAAATAATTATTTATCTTAATTATATGTCTTAAAGATTGTGTTCAGCAATTAAAAAGTATTCTTTTTCTGTACTTCGTTAGCTGTAGCATTCACTTTATGCATAGCAAAAAGGATAAAACATTAAAGATATAACAATATACAATTTAATGAATATAAAAACAGAAAAAACTATCTGAAATCTAGCTATTTCTTCTACAAGTAAGAGTAACTTCTTGTTAGTGTGAACTATGAAATAAATACAGGGATATATTGACTCTTAAAAGTTAAATCGTGTCTCCACTGATCCATTAAAGGCATTTTCAGAACAAGAAATCATGCTGCACAATTTGTCTCAAGGCTCTATAGACTAAAACGTTTCTAATTTAAATAAATTCTAATTTAAATAAATGATGAATAAATATTGCCTGAATCAGCTAAATTTGGTTTTCTAAAAACCCCCACAATATATGGAAAAGAATTTTACATGAAATACAAAAGATGCTTCAATTCAAAATAACACCAAATTTAACAGGATCATGCAATTTACATTGGTAAGTTTATAAGGTCAAACCAGTAAAAACCTGAGACTAGTTTAAGGATTGTAGTAGTTTGGATCAGAATAATCTATGCCCAATGCTGGAGCGCTGCCCCATAATAAATAACCACTTTATTTTTATATAAAATGACTTAGTGTCTGGCGTATTCAAAATAACACCAAATTTAACAGGATCATGCAATTTACATTGGTAAGTTTATAAGGTCAAACCAGTAAAAACCTGAGACTAGTTTAAGGATTGTAGTAGTTTGGATCAGAATAATCTATGCCCAATGCTGGAGCGCTGCCCCATAATAAATAACCACTTTATTTTTATATAAAATGACTTAGTGTCTGGCGTACAAGAGAAATTATTTTATTCTTTTTTAGAGATTTTTTTTTTTTTCCTTTTTCGCTATAGGGTGCATGTGCTTGCCAGAAAGACAGAGACAGACAGAGAGACAGAAAGTGAGAAATCACCCCCAAGGAGGAATGGCCACACCACAATCCCTTCTCCTCCATTCTTCTCTCAGGATCTTGGGCATGCACACATACACGCCGGGTGTGAGTTTAAGCCACCAGGTCCAGGACTAGAACTGGGGCCAACTACATGGGAGTCCAGTGACATAGTCATTATGTCAACTGCTGGTCCGCAAGAGAAATTATCTGAAATAGTGTTCTTCCAGTTTCTGGATCTCCTCCCCCAACCTCTCGAATTTCCTGAAGAACTAAGATTTGTGGTCATCTTCTTAGTAATGGTATATAATGTCTAACTAATGTAGAAAGCAAGTAACCAGCTATCAAAAATGCACATCTACTCAATGGAATACTATTCAGCCATAAAAAATAACAAAACCCTGGCTTTTGACAGGAAGTAGATGAATATGGAAGATTTACTGCTGAGTGAAGCAAGCCAGGCTATGAAGGAGAGACATTGTATGTCCCTACTAAATATATACCAAGTGTCCTCACTCTATGACTTAAACTAATTGACTAAAGGATATAGAAACACAGTATATAGATGTAAATACCAGATATAGTGTTTGTGAAAAAGGAAGGCCTGAGGAAGGATATTTAGAGGAAAAATAGGCAAAGCATTAATGGCACTAAGAAATGTTGTATTATCTGTTGAAGATATTTTATAGTTTTATCAACTGTACTAGGGAGAAATAGTCACCTGTTGAAATATTCATTTTGTAAGATAAATAATAATGTGATTGAATGTATAAATGAAAATGAAATAAAAAATAAAAATAAAGGACAAAAATGTATGGATAATTATGTTCTTGGTTGTGTAAGTGACAGATTACTTATCTTTGATGTATACACTACTAATATCATGAGAAAATAAAATTCTTTAGCAAAAGATACTAAATTAATCTATCATCTATCTACCACCTCTTTCTCTAATTAAGAATAAGGAATATGGTGCAACCATGGAACTTCAGTGGTAGCACAATTCTCTGCAATGCCAGAAGCATATAAAAGATCAGGTTTTGGTTTCCAGGTTAATCTGTATATGTCAGACATTTTCATTGGTGCACATGATCCCAGCTATTGAGAAAGCTGGAAGAAGGATTATGGTGTGAAATTCTGTTGAGGGTGTTTGTCTCTCTCTTTCTCCAATTGAAAACAAAATTAAAAAGAAAGAACAACTTTGAGAAAGTCTCAATTTAAAAAGATTCTTACATATCATATGAGAGAATTTCAGTAAGCTTGTGAGAAAATGGAATTAAAATATTAGTTTATTTTGGTGCAAAAATATTTTGAAATCCATTCATCATTTTTTCCATGGTACACATTTTGTATGAACTTTTTGAAGACTACTCTCATAATTCTATGAGGAAGTTAATGAGTAAATGAAGCCTAACTTCAAAATATTTTGATCATTATCTAACAATTGTTTAGCACTTTGTTTTTCAGAGTTGTTTATAATTTTTTTGAAAAGACAATGAATAGATAATATGTTACATCATTATTTTTCTTGAAGTCTCTATATTCATGGTTGAAACTGGATCTTAATTTTTTTTAAAATATAAGACACGATTATAATATGCACTGATAGCCTAAAATTTCATCCTAAGGATCAATACTAATGAAAAATAAACTGTTAAAGTTATCATAAAAAATATATGCCATCTCGGGAACCAGCAGTTAGCGTAATGGCTATGTCGCTGGACTCCCACGTAGTCGACTGCGGTTTGTGTCCCGGACCCGGTGGCTTAAAAACCCCCCCCGTGCCCAAGATCCCGAGAGGAGAATGGAGGAGAAGGAATTGCAGCGTGACCATCCCCCCTGGGGGGTGATTTCTCGCTTTCTGTCTCTATGTCTCTCTCTGTCTGTCTGGCGAGCGCACGCGCCCTACAGTGAAAATCTCTCCAAAAAAAAAATATATATGCCATCTCAACAAATGTTTTCACTTACCACAAGTAATAAAAAACTGTACGTCCTTATTGAACTCAGTTAAAGATAGCAATAATCCAATAGTACCACTTCCTTATATTAAATATAAAATGGCAATAGATTAGATTATTATGTTGCTCCTTTTCTGAGACAAATCCAAGTATGGAAGTATTGTTTATTTCAAAGGGTGATATAAATAAAAGATGACACAGCTCATAAACATGAACGATTCCACAAGGTTAGATGCTATACATGATAGCAAATTTCCAATTACTATCTAAATTTGCATATTATCTTTACTCATTAGTTACATAAAGAATGTGCAGGTGGTCCCTTATGATAGTTCCACTTACTTTATTTTGACTTTATGATGGTGTGAAAGTGATATGTATTCAATAAACATAGTACTTCAAATTTTAAATTTTAATATGATATGCAGTGCAATACTCTTATAATGCTGGGCAGCAAAAAAAAGCCACAACTCCTAGTCAGCCACATGACCATGGGAGTAAACAACTACCATTAAGACTTTATTATATACTGTTTCCAGTGTTCTGGGATATGATTTTGCTCAACAGTAAGCTAATGTCAGTTTTCTCAAAAAGTTTAAGGTGTATTAGGCTAAACTATGATGTTTAGCTAGGTGTACTAAATTATTTTGACTTATGATATTTTCAATTTACCGTGGGTTTATTGGAATATAATCTCATTGTAAAAAGAGGAACATCTATATTTGCCATAACAATTACAATGAGCTGGTAGATTAAAACAACAGAAATTTATTTTCCTCACATTTATGGAGGGTAGAAATCTAAAATCAACATACTGGTTAAACCAAGCTCTTGATGAAACTTCTAAAGAGGATTCTTCCTTGCCTCTTCCACCTTCTGGTAGCCCCCAATATTCCTTGGCTTTGTGGCAGCATAAATCTAATGTCTGCCTCCACTTTCATATGGTTGTCTTCCTTTTGTATCTCTCTCTTCTGTTGAGGACACCAGTTAAGCTCTTATAGAGTAAGAGCCCACCCTACTTCAAAATGACTTTATTTGAACTTAGCTAATACATGTGCAATGATTTTATTTCCAAACAATTTCACATTTGAATTTATGAGGTACTGGAGATTAGAACTTCAACATATCTTTCTTTTTAAAATTTTAACAGAAAGGTCTCTTTTAAATTTGTATTTACTTTTGAATATTTATTTATTTATTTATTATTTTTTTCCCCTTGATTCTCTCCCCTCCTCAATTTCCTACCCTGTTCTCAAACAGTCTCTGGTGTTGATTGTTGCTATCCATGCTTTTATGCCTTCAAACTTTCGGTTTCTCCCACAGAGAGTGGACATTTAGTAAATGTTAAGTGGGGAAATATAATTCCTCTCTTTCATAGTCTGGCTTGCTTCATTTAGCAGTAAATCTTTCATGTTCATACTATCAAATGCCAGGGTCTCATTCCTTTTTACGGCTGGATAGTATTCCATAGTATATATGTGCCATATTTTTTCAAACCACTCATCTGTTTTTGAACATTTGGGTTGATTCTATGTCTTAGAAATTATAAATAGTACTGTAATGAACATGAATTATAAGTATTTTTTCAATTGAGTATATTCCTGCCCTTTGGGTGGATACCCATGAGTGAAATTGCTGCATTGTACGGTAGTTCTATTTGTAGGTTTCTGAGGAACCTCCATATGGTTCTCCACAGTGGTTGTACTAATTTACATTCCCCCCAACAGTGTAGGAGAGTTCCCTTCTCACCAGCACTTATCATTCTTATTTTTTTTTTTCATCTTAGTCATTTTGACAGGAGTTAGTTAGGGGATATCTCATTGTAGTTTTGATTTGCGTTTCCTTATGATATGGGATATTGAACATTTTTTAAATATGCTTTTTGGCTGTTCACGTGTCCTCCTTGGAGAGTTGTTCGTTCAGCTCATTTGCCCATCTTTTAATTGGACTGATTTTTTTCTTTTTCAGGTAAGCTGCGTGAGTTCCCTGTATATTTTGGTTATCAGTCCCTTATCTGAGAGAGAGTTTGCAAATACATAGTTCCATTCCAAGGGTCATGGATTCACTCTAATTATTGTTCTTTTGCTGTGCAGAGCTTTTTAACTCGATGTAATCCCACTTGTCTATTTTCAGGATTATTGCCTGTGTCTGGGGTTCTTATTTAAAAAGCCTTGTGTTTTGCATTAATAATTTTATAGCTTGAGGTTTTATTTTTAGATATTCATTCCATTTTGAATTGATTTTTCTTAATGGTGAGAAGTAGGGGTCCAGTTTCATTTTTCTGCAGGTGGATACTCAGTTTTCTTAGCACCATTTGCTGAAGAGATTTTTATTTTCCCCACTGGCTTGTCATGTGCCCTTTATAAAATATCAGCTGGCTGTGTGTTTTGGTATTTATTTCTGGAGTCTCTACTCTGTTCCATTGGTTTATGTGCCTTTTTTTTTCTTTTGCCAGTACCATGCTGTTTTGATTATCAAAGCTTTGTAATATATTTTAGGGTCAGGGAGTGAGATGCCTCCTACTCCCCTCTTTTTGCCCAGTATTGCTTTTCTGACATAGAACCTTTTATGATTCCAGGCAAATTCTATAATTTTTTCTAAATCTGTGAAGATTATCCCTGATAATTTGATTGAGATTGAATTAAATTTGTAGATTAATGTGGGTAAAATTGACATTTTTATAATATTAATTATTCCAGTCCAGGAACATGAGATGTCTTTCCAATTTTTTGTGTCATTTTCAATTTCTTTCTAAAGTTTTTCATAGTTTTCATTTATTTTCTCTATTGATTTTTTTTATTCTCTATTTTATTTATTTCTGCTTGAATCTTTATTGTTTCTTTTCTACTGGCATTTTGTGGGTTGTTTTTCCAGTTTTCTGAAGTGTGTTGTTAGATTATCTATTTGCCGCCTTTCAGTTTTTTTCCTATGATCACTAATTGTTATGTCTCTTATGACTGTTTTTCCTGTATCCCATAGGTTATGAAAGTTCATGTGCTCATTATCACTAGTTTCTATGAATTTTTTGATTTCTGATTTAATTTCTTCAGTGGTCATGAAATTATTCAAGAGTAGATTGCTTAGTTTCCATGTTTCTGTAATTTTAAGATTTTTGTCTTTAATTCCATTGTGGTCAGAGAAGATGCTAAACATAGTTTCTATACCTTTGAATTGGTAAAGGCTTGTTTTATACCCTATTATGTGGCCATCTTTGAAAATATTTCATGAAGGGGGTAAGAAAAATGCATATTTTGTGGTTGTGGGTGGAAAATTCTGTATATGTCTGTAAAGTCTATGTGGTTTATGATATCATGCAGATCCTGTATCTATTTGTGTATTTTTTGTCCAGATTACCTGTTCAAAGGAGAAAATGGAATGTTGAGATTCCCTACATTTATTGTATTGTAGTCTTTCTTTCCCTTTAGATCTTGCAGTTTTTCTTTCATATATTTGGTGCTCCAGTGTTGGGTGCATGTTTGTAAGTGTTATATAATCATTGTGAATTAGCCCTTTTAGTACTATATATTGTCTTCTCTGTCTCTTCTTACAGATTTTGTCTTGAAGTCTATTTTCTCTGATATCAGTAAATAGACTCCACCCTTTTGATTTTTTATTTCCATTGTCATGGAATATCTTTTTCCAGCCTTTCACTTTTGGTCTAAGTATGTTTTTATCCAAGAGAGTTGCGTTTCTTGTAGGCAGCATATAGATAGTTCCTGTTTTTTGTTGTAGTTTGTTTGTTTGTTTACATTTAGTTAGTCTGTGTCTTCCAATTGGAGAGTTTAATCTAACATTCAGCATTATAATTAATATTTGCAGACATATGTGTACCATTTCGTTAGCCATGTTCTTGGTTGTTTTTTTGCTCTCTTGCTCCTGTTTGTCTCTCTTTAATTTTCCTGATATAGTACCCTTTTCAGTACTTGGAGAGCTGGTCTAGTGTTGGTGAATTCTTTCAGTTTTTGTTAGAGAAAGATTTTATTTTTTGTTCTTTTCTCCATTTGATGAATAATCATGCTGAGTATGGTATTCTTGGTTGATTTTTTTTTAAGTGTACTGGATATGTCTTCCCATTATTTTCTTCCCAGCATTGCTTCAGTTGAGAGGTCTGATGTTAGCCTAATAGGAAAACCTTTGTAAGTGACTTGACATTTCTCTCTTACCATTTTTAGAATCTTGTTTTGCCTGTAATTTTTACCAATCTAGCTATGATGTGCTGTGGCGATAATTTTTTTAATATTGATTCTATTTAGGATCCTTTGTATTTCTTGGGTCTGGATGTTTAAATGCTTCTTTAGATTTGGAATGTTTTCTGTAAGTATTTCATAAAATACATCTTCTATGCCCTTGTTTGATTCTTTACCTTCTGGAATACCTATTATTTGGATATTTGGTGTTTAATGGTGTCTAGTATTTTCTGTATGTTTTCCTCATTTTTTTGAGTTATGTTTTCATTCTTTTTGTGATTTTTATCTAAGTCAGAAGTTTTATTTTCCAGATCACAGGTGCAACGTTTTGCATGTTCTATTCTGTTATTAATACTTTCAAGGGAAGTTTTTATTTCTTGTATTACAGTATTTATCTTTAGAAGTTCTGTTTGACACTTTATTATTATTATTTTTTCTTTTATCCATTTACTTATTTATTTTTACATTTTCCCACAAACATTTACTTTACATATAAAAAATTTTTTGGTCTTACTCCATACTTCTTGACAGTTAATAAACCACTTTCAAAATTTAAGAATACTGAATTTTAAAGATAATGTTCAAAATATTTCATATAATTTTGTATAATTTTGTTTGTGATTCTATAACAGCAGAGACAGTATGGTTTTAAATATTTTTGTGAAAGTATTTACATGTCAACTACTCAAATTGTTGAAAAGCAAATGCCCAGCACACTAGTCACACATAAACCTTCTCAGTTCAGCCCTGCCTACCAAGTATTCTGTGATATACCATCTGCTAGCAAATATCAGTCTCTTTTTCTTCCTTTAAAGCCTTTCTCAAGATAATCCTCTGGTATGGTTGCTCTTTTGCAGTCTCTACTGATTACAATGCTAGGCTGGAAAAGTCCAGGTGATTGTATGTTATAAATTCTTTCACATATCTTCTCTAATCCTCTCTGCCAGGCAGAACTATTTATGGTGCCAGACCATCTTTCTTAAAGTTTCTGTTGGCTTACTTGAGATCCACCCTAGTTCCATAGTTTTCTGATTAATCTTCAGGTATGACATTCCAGTCCAATAATGAATATTTTCAATTTCTGATTCAATGCAACAAGCATTATTGAACTTATGCAAATAACCCTTCTACCACAAAATAAGAATACTCCCAAATATTTCCAATTCAAGAAGGGTCAGGAAGGAAGAAAAGTTTGTTTCCATTTAAAGAAACAAACAAAAACTATTTTAACAAATTGCTGAACCTATCAACAACTCAAAAGAAAGCAAAATGTTTAAATTGGGAAAACAAAACAGTAAAAAAATGAAATCAGTAATGATTTACTCAAAAGTCATAAAATTCTATTTCACAATTTCAGTCTTATGTTCAAACACTGTTCTGTTAAATATGCAGTGTTACTGTGGTACAATCTTTCCATTTAAATCCTGGAAGTTAGCATTCACCATTATTATTGATATTTCCTGTCTCTAGCATTAAATTGGTCATTTTCTTGGTTGCCTTTTGTTCTCTTATTCCTGCATATGTCTTTAGTTTTCCTGGTAGAACATTCCTTTCAGAACTTCTTGAAGAGTTGGTTTGCTATTGGCAAATATTTTCAGGTCTTGTTTATCTGAGAATGTTTTTATCCTTTCTTTCCATATTAAAGATAATCTTGTTGGGTATAATATTTTTGGTTGAAACTATTTTCACTTAACACTTTGAATATATATTTTCCCATTCTTTCCTTGTTTGCATTGTTTCTGATGAGAGGTCTGATGTTAGCCTGTTGGGATATCCTTTGACAGTAACTTGATGTTTTTCTCTTGCCAATTTTAGTATCTTGTCTCTGTGTGTGGTTTTGGTCAATACGGCTATGATTTGCCTTGGAGAAGATCTTCTTGGGTTGATTCTATGTGGGGTCCTTTGTATTTCTTGGGTTTGGATATTTGAATGCCTCTCTAGATTTGGAAAGTTTTCTTCCAAGATTTTTTGGAATAGATTATCAATTCCCTTATAGTTTCCTCACCTTCTGGGATACCAATTATCTGGATGTTTGGGCGCTTAATGCTGTCTAGTTTTTTTTGTATAGCATTCTCATTTTGGGGGGTTATTTTCACAGTTTCTTTGATTATTTCTTCTAAATCAAAGGTTTTGCCTTCAACATCTGAGATTCGATTTTCTGCATGGACTAATGTGCTTTTAATATTTTTGAGAGAGGTTTTGATTTCCTGAATGACATCCTTCCTTTCTAATAGCTCCATTTGATTCTTTTTTATGGTGTGTATTTCGTCTTTCAGGTCATGGAAGAACCTCAACACCTCCTGGAACTCATTATCTCTTTTCTCTTGCATATTCTGTAGTTCATTATCTCTCATCTCTTGCATCTTGTTTAGTTTTATCACTATGAATATTCTGAATTCTCTATCAGACATTTTTATCTCCTCCTTCAAATCATGAAAAGTCTTTGGAGACCAACAGATGATGTAATGGTTACTTTGCTGGACTCCCATGTAGTTGACTGCAGTTCGAGTCCTGGACCCAGTGGCTTAAAACTCATGCCAGGTGTGTGTGCATGAATGTTCACAGTACCTAGAGGAGATTGGAGGATTGAGGCATGGCTATCTCCCCAGGGGGTGATTTCTGGCTTTCTGTCTCTCTCTGTCTCTCTGGTGAGAAGATGCCCCTAGAGTAAAAATTTTTCTTAAAAAAATCATGAGAAGACTTTCTCACCTGCTAGAGTCTGTTGTCCCTTTTCTCTTGCATCTCACTGAGTTTTGTCACCATGAATATTATGAATTCCTTTTCTGACATTTCGGTGATTCCCTCTTTTATTTTTCCATAGTTGGAGACAAGTTACTATGTTCTCTTGTTGGGAATGTATTTCCTGGCTTTCTCATACTTGAGGTTCTTCTGCAATTTTTAGTCATTTGGTGATGTATCCACTTTTTGCTAGTTCTCTGGAATAGGTCTGTAGCTGTGAGTTCATATGATTCTCTTTTCTGTGAATTATTTCTGTGAAAATTTCTCTCTTCTACTGTATTTTGTTATGTGGTATCCATTGAAGGAGTCTTGGGTTCAGATTTATGAAGTTGAATTTCTCCTTTTTGCTTGTGGTTCAGTGGGATGAGGGAAGAGGATTCCTTCAGAGCCTCACAATGTCTATATGTTTCGTTACTATATACTTAGATTCGTCTAGTCCTATGGAGGTGGAGGCTGAGCAGCAAAGTGGGAATGTCAGATATAAGAAAGAAAAGAAAAAAGAAAGAGTTGCATGCTGCATGCACTTCTGTAGCACATGAACTCTACAGCGGGCTTTAGGTGATGTCTCATTTAGAAGCCTGCCATTTTTGTGTCCTATGTGGGAGGTAAACAGCAAAGACTTAGCAAAAGAAAGGAAAATTCCACATACCTTCTAGCTCAGAAGCTGCAAGATGAAGTTGGAGGACTGAGGCTAACTCAGCCTATTCTCTGGACGCTGGCAGGAGAGGGGGCTTAAGGTGGATATGTCTGCTTTAAGAGCCTGCAATTTTCCTGTTTTATGTTGGTGAATGATAGCAGAGTTAGCAAAAGAGAGGAAAATCCACCTATCTTTTAGCTCTGAAACTGCAAGATGAAATTGGAGGACTGGGACTGGCTCAGCTCTGCTTTTGGGATCTTAGCTGGGCAGGGAGTTTCATATGGCAATGTTTACTTAAGAGATCTGCAATTTCCCTGTCCTAGCTCTGAAGCTGCACGATGAGGTTGGAAAGACGGGGCTGGTGAAGTCTTGCCTTCTGGACTCTGACTGGGGAGTGGCTTCAGGTGGAGATGTATGCTTAAGACACCTGAAGTTTCTTTGTTCTAGCTCTGGATTCAAAATGAAGTTGATGTTCAACATATTTTTGGGAGATGCAACAGTTCACCTTATAGATCTCACAAACTCATGTTTTTCACATGTAAAAAATATACCAACCTGGGACTAGCAGTTAGCGTAATGGCTATGTCGCTGGAATCCCACGTAGTCGACCACGGTTCGCGTCACAGACTCAGTGGCTTAAACTCACGCCAGGTGTGTGTGTGTGCATGCCCAAGATCCTGAGAGGAGAATGGAGGAGAAGGGATTGTGGCATGGCCATCCCCCCTGGGATATATATATACTAACCTCATCTCAACATTACCCAAAATCTTAACCTATTTCAGCATCAACTTTGAGTCTAAAATCTCACTTAAGTATAATCAACTCAGTTAATCCTGGATCTCTTAAATCAGGTATAAGTTACTCTAAGTATATTTAGCCACGGGAACAAGGTTCTTCATTTGTGGATCTGTGAAAACTAGAAACAAGTCACATGTTTCCATGTTATACAGGTGGAACAAGCAGAAGAAAGGCATTCCAATTTTTTAATTTTTTTTTGGAGAGTTTTATTTTCCTTTATTTTTGTTATAAGGTACATGCACTCGCCAGAAAGACAGAGAGAGACAGAGAGACAGAAAGCAAGAAATCACCTCCCAGGGAAG
>NW_006159434.1:3054765-3070225 GCF_000334495.1 Tupaia belangeri chinensis | reverse complement strand
CCTTCTCCTCCATTCTCCTCTTGAGATCTTGGGCACTCACGCACACGTACCCAGAGTGAGTTTAAGCCACCGGGTCCCGGAATCTAACCACAGTTGACTACATGGGAGTCCAGCGACATAGCCATTATGCTAACTGCTGGTCCTGACATTCCCATTCCTATTTTTAAAAAGAGACTTTGCATGTGGCACTTGCTGGAGAGACAGAGAAAGACAGAGAAACACAAAGTGAAAGACCCCCACCCCCCAGCCCGTGTCAATGGCCACATTACAATCCTTTCTTCATTCTCCTCTTGGCATTTTGGGCATGCATGCACATGTTCCTGGTGTGAGTTTCAAGTTGCCAGGTCCAGGATTTAAACTGCAGTTGGCCACATAGGAAGCCAGCATCTTAGCCACTATGCCACCTGCTGGTCCCAAGACATTCCCATTTTAAAGACTGAAATTGGAAGGAAAAAAGAGGTTGTAGGTACCAAGCAAGTTTAAAATCCAGGTGGACAAATTCTATTAGATTTCAATGTATGATGAAAGTATCTAAGACCTTATGTTTAGTTCTCTGGCCTTATGGGATGTGATGGAGTCCCACTCTCTTGACCCAGTGAAGTCCCATCAACCCATTTCTGTGTCTTTAGCTCTGTCCTTGGAGCCATTTTTCTTTCATTTCATCCTGTCTCTGTCTGTTTTAATCTAAAATGGCAGTTTCTCAGCTTGTATTAAAATCCTCAAAAACCTTATCTTCCAAGAATCTGCCCAGTTATGCACAATTTTTCCTGGAAAATATTTCTATTCTTGGATGTTGCTGAGTTATTAGATTTGTAAGTCATATTCCTAATCTCTTTTGCAAATGGTTGTCCAGTTACACTGTTGGTCTGGGTCCAGAACACACGATATAAAAGGGCTGAGAATTTTCTAAATTATGAGGTGCTAGTTTTGATTTGCTTAGCAGTTTATTTCTGAATTTGTTTCTTTCCTCCTACATTTTACTGTGAGTGGCAATGAGAAATCAGGTTGCACCTTCCATATTTTGCTTGGAAGTTTTCTCAGCCAAATGCACATTTATATATTGTACTTTCCACATGACAGTAGAACATAATTCAGACAAGTTGTCTGTCACTTTATAACAAAGATTAGCTCTCCAGTGTCCAATAGCCGGTTCTTCATTTCCATCCTAAACTTCACCAGAAGTACCTTTAATGTTTATACTTCCAGCAACATTTTATTTATGTTTATATATATTCTCTAAGACAATAAAAGCTTTTGCTAAGGCCCCCCTTTCTTTCCTTTCTTTCTTTTTTTTTTTGGAGAGGTTTTTTTTTTTTTTTCCTATAGGGTGCGTGTGCTCGCCAGAAAGACAGAGAGAGACAGAGGAGACAGAGAGACAGAAAGCGAAAAATCGCCCCCCAGGGGGGATGGCCATGCTGCAATCCCTTCTCCTCCATTCTCCTCTTGGGATCTTGGGCACGCATGCACACGCGCCCGGTGTGAGTTTAAGCCACTGGGTCCGGGGATTTGGACCGTGGTCGGCTACATGGGAGTCCAGCGACATAACCATTATGCTAACTGCTAGTCCTAGGCCCTCCTTTCTTATTCCTGGGCCTCCACTAAAATAGTCTGTAACGTTCATATTTCTACTAACAGCTTCTTTTAAAGGCAATTAAGTTTTGTTTTGTTTTGTTTTGTTTTCTTTCTTTTTTTTTGTTTGTTCATTTTTAGTTTTTATTTTTATTTTAATTACCAGATGTATGTGTGGTTACCAGAGAGAGACAGAAACAGTGAGAGAGGGAGAGAAGGAGGAGGCACCCTCCAAAAGGGGTATGGTCAGGTCACAATCTTTTCTCCTCCATTTCTCCATTCTGATAGGATTTTGGGCATATGTATGTATGTGCTTAGTGTGTTTTTCAAGCCACTGGGGCCAGGATTCAAACTACTGTCAGCCATGAGAGCTCTGGTTTCCTTGATGACTAGGCTGCAGGATCAGCCTGCTATTAAGGTTTAATCTGTCTAATCTGCTTCAGACTTCTTCTAATCCTTCAGACTTCTTCTATTTATTACTTAATTCCAAAAACACTTCCATGATTTTAGGTATTTGTTACACCAGCACCCCACTAACCACTAACAAAATTTATATTATTAATGTCCTAGTGTTGTTGTAATAATGTACAAGATATTGGGTGGATTAAAGAAACAGATTTTTTTTTCAGTTTTGGAGAACTGAGGTTAAAAATCAAAGTATTTGTAGAACTATGCTTCTTTTAATAGGCAGTTTCTAGTATCTCCAGTATTCCTTTACCTGTGGCAAAGTATTATTTTGCTTTCTGCATCCTTCTTCATATGACCATCATTCTTCTGAGTCAGTATCTATTGTTCTTCTAAGAATACCAGTCATATTGGATTACGGCACCATCCTACTACAATATGACAAAATCTGTAATGACGTTATTTACAAATAGGTTCATATTCTGAGGTTCTGGGATTTAAGACTTTAACATATCTTTTGAGGAGGAACAATTCAACCATTTACAATTGATGAAATGTGAAATGAGTGCTTTTAAAAATGAATGATATTTCAGTGTTTTGAGTTATCCTTATGGCATATGCATAGTGCCCTGCTATTTTTACTACCCTGCTGTATTTATAAGCAAGTAATAGGAGTTCTCAGCATGTATTCAAAAGTCAGAGAAGTTTCAAAAGATTAGAGATAACAAAAGGGTTTTGTATATTTTAGATATCATATAAATTAATGTGTCACTTCAGAATATAATATTTTGAGAGGAAAACATGATTTAAATAGAAATGCTGTTTTCCCTGAGATGCCTACTATTCACACATGAGAAGTTTTTCACCCATATTTGCACATTAATTTTTTGTCCCCCAAAACATAATGTATTCGTTTTCTGCTGCTGTGTAACAAATTACCACAATTTGGTGGCTTAAAACAGCAGCTGTCTTTTAGCTTAAAATTCTATAGGTCATAAATTCAATATGACATGGCTGGGTTCCCTGCTCAAGTTGAAGTCAAACTGTCTACCAGACTGTGTACTCACCTGGAGTTTTTGGGGAAAGCGTCTGCTTTCAAGCTCATTCTAGTTATTGGAAGAATTCGATGCCTTGTGGTTTTAGACTAGGGTCTCAATTTTCCTTGCTGGTCATCATTTAAGGATAAGTCTTAGCTAAAGAGGTCACCCATATACCTTCACAGATTCACTCTCTTCAGTAACATCATGTTGAATCCTTTTTATATTTTGGATTTTTGATTTCTTCCTCTATGACTAGAAATCAAGAAAATTTACCTTTTAAAGGTCTCATGTCATTAAATCAATTTTACCTGATAAGTGCCCTATTTTGAGTTTTACTTGCCATATATTTTAATTACAAGGGTAAAAATCACTTAATGTACTATCCCATGAATTTAGCAGAGTGTTTATATATTAAGGACAGAAAGTCCTGAGGGCTACCTTAATATTCTACTGCTCTTAGGGTAAGTAGGTGGCATGCTGATTAAGGCCCTGGACTCCAACATGGCCAACCACAATTCAAGTCCCAGATCTGGTGGCTTACTTTCTCATTTTCCTTCTCTTTTACTTTGTCTGTCTCTGGTTTGAACACATGCCCTATAGCAAATTTAAAATAATAATAATAATGATAAGTAAAATAAATAAATGGCTTAAAAAATTCTACTGCTCTTAATTTAGCTCCTGTTATTTTATATTATTATTTATTTTTTAAAAATGGAGTAGGGGTCAGCAGGTTAAGGTGCTGGATTCCCACATGGGTAACTACTATTCAAGTCCCAGACTTTGAGGCTTGCAAATCATGTTGTGTGCATGTGTTTGAGCCTGAAATTGCCAGAGGAGAATGGAAAATAAGGGATTGTGGTATGGCCATCCACACTGGGGGTGATTTTTCTATTTACCTCTCTTTGTCTCTCTCTGAGGGCACATTTGCCCTATGGCAAAAACCTAAAACAAACAAAATGGAGTAAACAGAGGGAATGGATTTACTGTGATCTTCTTTCTTTTTTATAATATTTTTAAAGAATTATTTAATTCCATTTGTTATTATTACTATTATTTAATTTGACCAGAAAGAGACAGAGAAAGGGAAAGCAAGAAAGCAAGCCACTAGGTTCAGAACTTGTCCCATGGTCAGCCAGGTGGGAGTCCAGCTCCTTAACCACAATGCCACCTGCTTGTCCTTTTTTTATAATGATTTTTAAAAATATTTATTTATTTAATTTTAATGATTCATTTATTTATTTTAATTTGAGCAGAGAGAGACACTGAGAGAGAGAGAAAGTGAGAAAGCAAACCACCAGGTCTGGGACTCAAACTATGGTTGGCCATGTGGGCATGTCCAGCACCTTAACCACCATGCTATCTGCTGGTCCCCTTATTTTAATTACATTTTAATGGAATATTTACTGCATAAAATGATACATTTTATATATCATTATATATTCCGTATGTAGGGGAAGAAGTCTCCAACAATTTATGGAAAATGTACATTATGAAAAAATTGTGAATGAATTTCAAAAATTTTTTCATCAAAATAAACTTGCATTTTACTTCCATTTCCATGAATTTTTTTGGAAGTATGTCATAACTACAAATATGCATATATACATTATCATCATAATAAAATGAACATATTTTGAATAATGAATAATAAAGACACAGATTTTACCAATACCTTCCATGTATTTATATGTAATGTACCTTTTGAGAGTGTCATTTTTAGTTTAAATGGAAGAGTTCCAACTGTAATTTGGTTGTATATGTGCTATGATATACTCTCAATGTTCCTTGATGCTCCTTGCAGCTGAAATTTAGAAATACTGATACATATTCTATGCTCAGAGTAGTTCAAAGAAAAATACATTAGTTGGAGTAATTGGTAGCATTTTTATGACAGGACAGAAATATAATCTCTTACTGAAATGGTAATGAATAGTGCTTTGTGGTCAAGGAGAAAACATTGAAGGAAATTCACATGAAAGAAACACTCTAAGAAATGGTGCAAATTTCAGAATGAATATTTCATATTTGTAAGATAATGAGATTTCCTCAACTATATTGGAGAGATTTTGTTGGAGAGTATCTATCTATCAATCATCTATCTACTATCATCTATCTAGAGAGTGTGGGGCTATATTTTAAAGTACCTTAAATACGAAGTTGTGTAAATTGATCACATGCTAGGACAGGAAGCAAGCCTCTACAGATTAAAAAACCTAGAAACTATATCCAACATTGTCTCCAACTACGATGGAATTAAACGTGATATGAATTTGAGGAAAAACTTTGAAAATACATAAATACATGGAAACAAAATAATCAACTCCTGAATGACTTCACAGCTATTGAAGGAATTAAGACTGAAATAAAAAGATTCATGGAAGGCAATGATAATGAGTACACAAGTCTCTACAATCTTCGGGACACTACAAAAGCAGTCATAAGAGGGAAGTTCATAGAAATTAGCATGCATCAGCAAAAGATAGAAAGTTGGCATATGGACAACCTAACATCATGCCTCAGATAATTGGAAAAGCAACAACAAAAAAATCCAAAGAATGCCAGGAGAAAAGAAATAATAAAGATTCAAGCAGAAATAAATTAAATAGAAAAAAATGAACTATACAGAAAATAAATGAAAGTAAAAGCTTGTTCTTTGAAAATATAAACAAATCTACACACCACTAGCTAGACTAATTAAGAAGAAGAGAGAAAGGAAGCAGGTGAGTCAAATTCGCAATTAAGCAGGAAAAAAAACAGCAGACAGAGTAGAAACACAAAACATCGTTAGAGGACCCTATGAACAACTATACACTAACAAAGAAGAAAACCTGGATGAGATGGACAAATTCCTGGACATGTATAATCTACTAAGATTGAGTCAGGTGGACATAGAAAGTCTGAATAGGCCCATAACAAGCCATGAGATTGAATCAGTAGTAAATACATTTCAACAAAGAACAGCCCTGATCCTGATGGCTTTATCTCTGAATTCTACAAAACTTTTTAAAAAAGAGTTAACCCCCATTCTACTCAAGTTATTTCTAAAGATCCAAAAGGTTGGACTCTTCCAAATTCATTCTATGAAGCCTCCATCACCCTTATCCTTCGAATAGACAAGGACATGACAAAAAAAGGAAAACTACAGACCAATATCTCTGACAAATACAGATACAAACATTTTCAACAAGATACTAGCAAATCCTATTCAACAACATATAAAAAAAAAGACTACATCATGACCAGGTAGGGTTTATTCCAGGGATGCAAGGATGGCTCAATATATGTAAAACGATAAATATAATATGCCATTTTGACATCAAGAAGGATAAAAACCATATGATTATATCAATTGATGCATTGATAAAGGCATTTGATAAAATACAACAGCCCTTCATGATCAAGACTCTCAGCAAAATCAGCATAAAAGGGTTATTCCTCAACACAATAAAAGCTATATATGAAAAACCTATAACTAACATCATCCTGAAAAGGGAAATGTTGAACTCTTTTCTGCTAAAAACTGGTGCAAGACAAGGATGCCCAGTTTCTCCACACCTTTTCAATATAGTACTAGAAGTCCTCTCCAATGCAATCAGAAAAGAGAATAAAATAAAAGGCATTCAAATAGGAAAAGAAGATGTGAAATTATCTCTACTTGCAGATGACATGATTGTATACATAGAAGACCCAATGGTTTCCACGAAAAAAATTACTGGAAGTAATAAATGAATCCAGTAGATTGCACGGTACAAAATCAACATTCAGAAATCTATTGCATTTCTATATGTGAACAGTAGTCAGACTAAGATAGAACTGAAGAAAGTAATTGTATTTACCATAGCTACAAAAAGTATAAGATACCTAGGAATAAATCTAACCAAAGAAGTGAAAGATTTCCACAAGGAAAATTATGAGAAGCTGAAAAAAGAAATTGAAAATGACATGAAAAAGTGGAAGGACATCCCATGTTCCTGGATTGGAAGATTAATATAATCAAAATGGGGATTCTAACCAAATTAATCTACATATTTAATGCAATCCCAACCAGAGACATTCTTCATAGATCTAGAAAAGAGAATCATAGAATTTGTCTGGAATCATGAAAGACCTCATATTGCCAAAGCAATACTGTGCAAGAGTCGAGTGGGTGGCATTCACTCCTTAACCCCTAAATATACTATAAAGCTGTGATAATCAAAAGAGCATGGTATTGATTCAAAAACAGACATGTGGACCAATGGAATAGAACAGAGACCCCAAAAATAAACCCAGAAACATACAGCCAACTGATATTTTACAAAGGGTACCAGTCAATCCAGTTTGAAAAGGAAAAACTCTTTAGCAAACAGTGCTGGAAAAACTGTATATCCACCTAGAGAAAGATGAATCTGAACCCCTACCTCTCACCATTGACAAAAATCTACTCAAAATGAATCAAATATCTAAACCTAAGACCTCAAACTATAAAACTACTAGTGGAAAACACTGGGGAAACTCTGAGAGACATTGGGGTGGGCAAAGACTTCTTAAATACAATCCCCACAGTACAGTCAATAATCTCAAAAATAGACAAGTGAGATTAAATCAGATTAAGAAGCTTCTGCACAGAAAAACAAAAACAAAAACAAAAAACAACCAAACAAAAAAACCCCACAATAATTAGTGTTAATTGACAGCCCTCAGAATGGGAGAATATTTTTGTAAACTATGCTTCAGATAAGGGACTGATAACAAGAATACACAGGGAACTCAAGTGGTTTACTCCACCCCCAAAGATGGGACAATTAGCTGAATAAACAACTCTCTAAGGAAGACATATGAACAGCCAAAAGGCATCTGAAAAAATGCTCAACATCTCTCATCATAAGGGAGATGCAGATCAAAATCACAATGAGGTACCACCTAACCACAGTCAGAATAGCAAAGATTAAAAAAGGACAAAAAGTGATAAGTGCTGGAGGGGATGTGGTGAAAGGGGAACACTCCTACACTGTTGGTGGGAATGTAAATGGGTCCAGCCACTGTGGAGAGCAATATGGAGGTTTCTCAAAGACCTTCAAACAGAACTGCCATATGATCCAGCAATTCAACTCCTGGGTATCTACCCAAAGGACAGGAGAGCACTCAGTCAGAAAAGCACTTGCACATCTATATTCATTGCAGCATTATTCACGATTGCTAAGACATGGAGCCAACCCAAATATCCATAAACAGATGAATGGACTGAAAAAAATGTGGCATGTATAATCTATGGAATACTACTTGGCCATAAAAAACAATAAGACTGATTTTTAATAGAAAGTGGGTGAATATGGTAGATTTACTGCTGAGTAAAGCAAGTCAGGCTATTAAGAAGAGAAGTATTTCTCCACTTAATATATATTGACTGTCCACACTCTATAGCCAAAACTGAAAGACTAGAGGATATAGAAACATAGACAGTGGTTATAGGTACCAAATACAGTGTGAGAAGAGAGTGGGAGAAGGAGGAGAATCCGAGGAAAGGCATTAAGGAAAAAAATAGAGAGGCAAGACACTTATGGGACAAAGAAATGGGTTATTATCCGTTGATGATAACGCCTATAGTATCCCCAAATGGACTGGTGAGACATGTATTCATGTTGTAACATTCACTTTACAAGCTAAGTGATGTATGTGATTAAATGTATAAAAAATTAAAATAAAAATAAAATATAAAATAAATAAATGTAAAAGAAAAATTCATTGATTCTGAGAAATTGATGTTTTTTATGAATTTTTTTTCATTTGGGAAAATGACCTAGAGAAGAGCCATAATTTTTCCAGACTAAGCAACATATATCAGTCTTTCTAAACAGTGGGGATTCTTTCATGTACAATGCCAATAAATAGTTTGTTTTCAGTATTGTTCTTATCTGTAAAGTGGAGATGATAATAGTTCACTTTCTAGTGGTTTTATAATGAGTTATTAAATTCAAAGCATTTAGTAGAGTACTTGATACTTGAAATTAGCTTTATGAATATTTTCTATTATTCAATATTAACTTCTAGTTGAACATTTATCCTATTACTTGTTATGAAAACTCAATTATTATTATAGATAATAGAATTCCTTAGTTATAGAGCATAATACATTTACACCACTCTTTTACCCTTTTTAGCCTTGGGTTGGATCTATATTAAGACAATTATATTAAGGGCCAGTAGTTGGCATAGTGGTTAAGGTGATGGACGTGTTTGACTGTGGTTGAAGTCCAGGACACAAGGGTTTGAAACTCACACTGGGTGCATAAAATCCCAAGGGGAGAATGGAGGATAAGGGATTGTGGTATGACTATCCCCCCCTGGGGGGTAATTCTTGCTTTCTATGTCTTTGTCTCTCCGATGAGCACATGTGCCCTATAGCAAATAACTCTCTCTCTCTCTCAAAAAAAAAAAAAAAAAAAGACAACTCTTGATGTCTTTAACCTGTTACATTTTGGCTGATTCTGCCTGGGGAAAATATAAACAGTAGCTTCTTTAAAAAATTAATTTTATTTTTTTAATTTACTTTTAATCACTGTACATTTTTACAGCGTACAACATGGTTTTCCCTAGCATGAATACAGTGTATTACTAGTCAAATTAAAGACTTTACCATATACATTATCATCAGCAGATAACTTTTTATTTTTCTTTCTATTAAATTCTTTTTTAGTTTTTCCCCCCCCGATACTATCCCTCCAAATCCCTATTGCCCATCCCCTCCTATACTGTCTCTAGTGTATACAACTGCCCTCCCTGCTATTATACCTTCTAATCTTTCAGTTTACTCAATTGTGTGTAGGCATTTGGTATATATTAAACAGGGTCATACAATGCCTGACTTTCATAGTCTGGCTTGCTTCACTGAGCATTAAATCTTTCACATTTGTCCACTCAAATTTCAGGTCTTATTATTATTATTATTATGTTTATGGCAGAGTAGTAGTAGCGTATATGTGCCACATTTTAAAAATACACTTGTCTGTTCTTGTACATTTAGGTTGATTCTATTTTTTTTTTTTTTTGAGAGGTTTTCGCTACAGGGTGCCTGCGCTTGCCAGAAAGACAAAGAGAGACAGAGAGACAGAAAGCGAGAAATCACCCCCCAGGGGGGATGGCCATGCTGCAATCCCTTCTTCTCCATTCTCCTCTTGGGATCTTGGACATGCATGCACACGCACCCAGCGTGGATTTAAGACATCGGGTCCGGGACTCGAACCACGGTCGACTACATAGGAGTCTAGTGACATAGCCATTACTCTAACTGCTGGTCCCGGTTGATTCTATGTTTTAACAATGGAAGTGCAAGTGTTTTTCTGACTGATAGTTTTTCTATCCTTTGTTGTACAGACCTAAAAATGGAATTAGTAGGGTGGATGGTAGTTCTACTTATAGGTTTCTGAGATATCTCCATGTTCATCTCTACAGTGGCTGTATTAATTTACATTCCCACCCACAGTGTTGGAGGGTTCCCTTGCCAGCACTTATCCTTCTTGTCTGTCTGTCTTTCTTTTTCTTTCTTTCTTTCTTTCTTTCTTTCTTTCTTTCTTTCTTTCTTTCTTTCTTTCTTTCTTTCTTTCTTTCTTTCTTTTTTCTTTCTTTCTTTCTTTCTTTCTTCACTGGGTCCAGGACTCAAACCATGGTCAGATACGTGGGAATCTAGTGACATAACCATTATGCCAACTGCTGGTCCCTATTATCATTATTAAGTATTATGTGATAATCTTTCTTTCTCTCTCTTTCTTTCTCTCTCTCTTCCTTCCTTCCTTCCTTCCTTTCTCTCTTTCTTCCTTTCTTCTTTCCTTCTTCCTCTTTCTTATTTTTCTTTGTTCTTATTTTTTTCTTTCTCTTTCTCTCTTTCTTGTAATCTTAACCATTTTGACTGGAGTTAAGTGGTATCTCACTGTGGCTTTTATTTGCATTTCCCTTATGATAAGAGCTATTGACCACTTTCATTTTTTTTTTGGCTGTTCATGTATTTTCCTTGGAGAGTTGTCTGTTCAGTTCATTTGCCCATAATCCCTAGGGGATGATTTCTCTTCTCTCTGTCTCTTCCCAGTGAGTGCACATGCCATCTGGCAAAAACCTTAAAAAAAAAAAAAGAAAAGAAAATAGGATGAGAGAACAGACTACCAATTTGTATTCTGCCCCACTTATTATAATTTTTCTCAGTTGAAAAATGGGATGTAGCCAGCAAGGGGTGTGGTGGTTAAGGTGCTGAATCACACATAACTGAATGTGTGGTTCAAGTGCTGTATCTGGCAGCTTGTAAAACATCAGACACATGTGCTTGGGTGGCCAAAATTCCAAGTGAAGAAGGTAGGAGAAGAGACTGGAATGATCATTCCTCGTAGAGGGCACTTTCTCTTTGTTTCTCTCTGGTGAGCGCACACACTTACAAAATTAAAAAAAAAGAAAAAAGAAAAAAGAAGGAAGAAAAGAAATAAGAAAATTGGACATGTTGACAGTACCAATCTCATAGTTTTGTTGTGAGGATTAAGTAAGTTGATATACGTGAAGTGCTTAAAATAATGCCTGGTATATATTAAATGCTCTACAAATACTGTGTATTATTATTACTGTGTGATTTTAGAAAATCATCACATTTGGGTGAATTATTTTTAAAGACTCACTTCATATTTTGTGTGTGTGTGTGTGTGTATGTGCACGCAATAGTATATGTGGTCACTATAAGATGTTAATTTTCAAATTCCAATTTCCTTTTGAAAGGATACTTAAAATATATATGGAAAAATCTTTTCTAATGTTGCAGGTTGAATTTCCATATTTCTTATAGACTTGACAGGTTTTTTTTTTATTCATTCTAACAACTGAGGACACTAGATTTTTATACTTTTCTTACTTTTAAAGGTTCTTAAATAGCATGAGACTATATAAAGATATTATGCATAGATGCCTATGGGTATTGAGATAAGAGGTTACTTTTTGAAGAAGGCATTCTCTTTAGATGAATGGCAAGTTTCTTATTTTAAATAATCCTTCATCTTTTACTTCTATATAAGGATACCATTTGCAGTTTAGATTATAGGCTACATGAGAATTTATCCAACACATCTTTATAGTGAAGATCTGACATTTAGAACCTCTTAACAACAATGACTCTGTCAAAAGATTATAATAGACTATAAGCTTCAATCTCAGATGTATGATTAGTTTTACCATTACCGTTAAAGATAGTCATGCTCAGTTCTTGACTTTGGTGGTATTTATAAATCACTTTATAGAGACTGATTTTGGCTGTTAAAATGTAATCTTTTTGTGACTAAGCAATATCTCATATAATTTTTCTTCAGTTTTCCTGATTTTCTCATACAGTTTTCCTGATTTTCTCATATCCATCTTCACTCTTCCTTGTTTTCAGATTTATTTCAGTTTCAAAGAATGTATTTATAATCCCAAACAACATTTTCTTTAAAATATCTAATCTACAATTGATTTATCATCAGAGAAGAAAAAGTTTTTCATATGCACGTGAGAGAAATGTATTTACTTTAGTAATTTAAAGTAGAGTATGATAGTTATTGATGGTTAATAAAAAAAATTAAAACCTCTTCATCCACTTGGCCTTTAAAGCATTTATTTATTTTTCTGTTTTGTTTAGATAGTTTTATCAGATAAAATACATAAAGCAACTCAAGATTTTATTTACAGACACAAATTTATATATACTGGACTTTTTAACCATCACTTTCCTTATATGTATATAAAATACGTTCTATCTTACTGGAATTTTATTTATTTATCTATCTATTTATTTATTTATTTATCAAGAGATTTTTGCTATAGTGCACGTGTGCTCACCAGATAGACAGAGACAAAGAGACAGAAAGTGAGAAATTACCCCCCAGGGAGGATGGTCACACTACAATCCCTTCTCTTTCATTCTCCACTCTAGTATGTACACATATGCCGCCCTGCATGAGTTTCAATCAACTGGGTCTGTGACTCAAGCTGTGATTGACAATGTGTGAGTCCAATGATATACCACTGCATGATCTGCTGGTCCCTCATTTTTTTTTTTAATCTTAGCCATATGACAGGGGTTATGTGGTATCTCATTGTGGTTTTGATTCGCATCTCCCTTATGATAAGGCATGTTGAGCATTTTTTTCATATGCTTTTTTGCTGTTTTATGTGTCTTCTTTAGAGAATTTCTTGGTCAGCTCATTTTCTCATGAAGAAAACCTCTTTAACAAATGATGCTGGAAAAACTGGGTATTCACTTGCAGAAAGATGAATCTGGACCCCTGTCTCTGGCCACTAACAAAAATCAACTCAAAATGGATCAAAGATCTAAGTCTAAGACTTCAAACTATAAAACTACTGGTGGAAAACACTGACAGAACTCTGGGGAACATCGGAGTAGGTAAAGAATTCTTAAATAAGACCTCCAAAGCATATCCAATAATCCCCAAAACAGACAAGCAGGATTACATCAGATTTAGAAGTTTTTGCACAGCAAAAGAGGCAATAATTAAGTTGAATCCACATCCTTGGAATAGGAGAACGTTTTTCATAAGCTATGTCTCAGATAAGGGATTGGTAACCAGAATACACATAGAACTCAACCAACTTACCAAACAAACAAACAAACAAACAAAAACCATAAACAAGCTCTCCCTATAAATTCTAGTTCTAACTTTTCCTCAGATTTTTTCTCTATATTTTTGCAGGGTTATTGTGAATGATGCTTGTTCAGTGAACATCAGAGTGCAGTTAACTCTTTAACACACTGATTTCAATTCCTTTTGATATATGCCTAGTAGTGGGATTTCTGGATTATATGGTAGTTCTATTTTTTAGTTTTTTTAAGAACCTTCATGCTGTTTTCCAAAATGGCTATACTAATTTACGTTCTCACGAAAAGTATATAAAGATTTTGTTTTCTCCACATCCTTGGCAACAGTTATCTTTCAACTTTTTTATAATAGATAATCTAACATGTTTGAAGTAATAATGCACTGTGATTTTAATTTTCATTTTTCTGATGATTAGTCATGTTGAACATTTTTTTCATATATATATTGGCCATTTGTATGTCTTCATCTAAGATAAGTCTATTCCTGTCTTTTTTGTTTGTTTTTAAAGACAGGGTCACACTTTGTTGCAATCCTCCTGAGAAGCTGGGACAACAGGAGTGCACCACTGCACTAAGCTTTTAGTGTGGATTGGAAATTAAACACAGGCTTCCCATGTGGCCTCAGACTCCAGAGCAGCAGCATTTTACCAGAGAGCACCACCAAGGCTAAACCTGACTGTTTTTTACTTGGATATTTGTTTTCTTGTTTGAGTTACTTGTATCATTTTAATATTAACCCCTTATTTGATGTATAACTTGGAAATATTTTCTTTCAGCCTGTGGGTTGTCTCTTGACTGCATTAACTATTTCACCTGTTATACATAAGCTTTTTAGTTTGATGAAATTTAATTTCTATATTTTGGCTTTCATTGCTTGTGTTTTGGGGATAATATCCAAAAAAATCTCTGCTTAGACCAATGTCATGGAGCTTTTCTCCTATGTTTTCGTGTAACAATTTTATAATTTCAGGTTTTACGTTTAAATATTTCATCCATTTTGAGTTTATTCTTGCATGAGGTGAGATATAAAAGCCCAGTTTCTTTTATCTGCATGTATATATGAAGTTTTCCCAGCATCTTTTACCAAACAGAAGCTGTGATTCATTTATAATAGTAAAAATATTCTTAACAAAAAATAGCATTAGGGAGATATATTTCATTAACAATGTATTTCCTGATATTTCTTGCATTTTAGTTTTAGATTTTCTTTCATGTATCTCAATTTCCATTTTGTTTTCAAATATCTAACTATGGGGTCTGTCGATCGAGATCAATTTTCAGTACTTATTTTTATTTTATTTAAATAATATAAAGATAATTCATTTTGTTGAAGTAAGGAATTTACAGGATCTTGAATAACCATGATTACCTCTAAACCAGTGTAATAAACTACAAAGGGAACTCCATGTTCTTGCAATTGCTTGGAATATAGTAAATTCTGAAATAAATCGACATAAGAATAAAAAACTGAAATGGCGTTATTTGTTCTTGTTCTCCTCATAAATTACATTTACAACTTTTCTTAAGGCTTGAAGATAAAAAGGGAAGATGATCTAGTTGAGTTAAGGAAGAAACAGAAAGAAAGACTAGAAAGACTCTATGACTGGGTTTCCTCAGAAATATAGTTAATAACCAAAAAGCATATGAAAAAAATGCTCAACATCCTTCATCATAAGGGAAATGTAGATCAAAACAACAATGAGAGGGAACCAGCAGTTAGCATAATGGCTATGTTGCTGGACTCCCATAGTCGACCGTGGTTCGCATCCCGGACCTGGTGGCTTAAAACTCACGCTGGGTGCGTGTGCGTGCGTGCCCAAGATCCCGAGAGGAGAATGGAGGA
>NW_006159434.1:3035640-3054565 GCF_000334495.1 Tupaia belangeri chinensis | reverse complement strand
AAAAAAAAAGATAAGTGTTGGCAAGGGTGTGATGAAAGGGGAACTCTCTTACACTACTGGTGGGAATGTAAATTGGTCCAGCCACTGTGGAGAACAATTTGGAGATTCCTCAAAAATCTACAAATAGAACTAACATATGATCCAGCAATCCCACTTCTTGATATCTGCCCAAAGGACAGAAGAATTCTTCATCAGAAAAGTGCTTGCACATCAATGTTTATTGCGGCACTATTCCCAATTGCTGAGACATGAAAACAACCCAAATGCCCCCCATACAGATGAATGGATTGAAAAACTGTGGCACATATACTCTATGGATTACTATTCAGCCATAAAAACCAACAAAACCCTGGCTTTTGACATGAAGTAGAAGAATATGGAAGATTTACTGCTGAGTGAAGCAAGCCAGGCTATGAAGGAGAGACATTGTATGTCCCCACTTAATATATACCGAGTGTCTGGACTCTATGACTGAATTGGATTGATTAAAGGATGTACAAACACAAGAGATGGGTGTGAATGCCAGATGTGGTGTGTATGGAGGAGTGGCGCCTGGGGAAGGACATTGGAGGAGGAATATGGAGGCAGAACATTGACGGGACAGGGAGATGTGGTGTTATCTGTCGAAGATATTTTGATCAACTGGACTGGGGAGAAATGTTCACGTATTGAAATGTTCACTTTGTAAGCTAAAAATGTGATTGAATGTATTAAAAAATTTTAAATTTAAAAATAAAAAAAAAGATAGTTAAGGGCTCAAAAATAAAAACGGCAACCAACCAGTGGCATGGTGGTTAAGGCAGCAGAATCCCACATGGCCAACTGCACAGTTCAAGTCCAGGACCTAGTGACTTGAAAAATATGTCAGGCCCTTGTGGGTGCATACTTAAAATCCCAAAAGGTGTAAGATGGAGGAGGAGGGATGATGGCATGGCCGTCCTTTATGAGAGGTGATTTCTAACTTTCTTTCTCTATCTCTCATGGATATTTTGAAAAAAAATTTTTAAAAATAAATAAAAATGGATTTCTTCTCTTCCTGTTTTCTTACTTCTCTATTATGTCCTTAAGCACTAAGCCCAGATAATATGTGTCCCATAATATCTAGAATGGATACATTTAGCTTGCTATAGTTTTTGTTTTTCCATTTTAGGTAATTTTTTTGAATTGTTGTGGTGCTTTCTTGAGGTGAATGTGTTCTAGGAAAGTATACATTTTATTTTATTTTTTAAAGCACAGACGGTATATTTTACACTTAACTTTAGAGAATATTGGGTGTCACCATGTATACATGTGACTGAATTAATCAGAATCCCTGGGTAATTATAATGGCTGGGTTTTCAGAAGAATACTCCTCCATATTTTATTGTTTTTATCAGATCCTTATAACTACTCTGTGAAAAGCCTATGAGGTTTTATGGTGATAAGATGACATGAAATATGAAACTAGAATTTTTATATAGTCTTTTATTGCTTCCTTTAAATGACTAAAGTTCACTCAAATTTCCTAAATTATTGGCTGGTTTACATACAATGTGTCACATATACAAAGGCTTTCATAAATGCTTATTAATTACAACAATTTCACCTCTTATAATAGCCAGTATTTTTATTCATCTTATATAATTACTAGAAATAATACTGTTCCATATTAGATTATGATAGTAGATTATCTTCAATGAATCTATTTTGGCACACTTTTTAATAAAATAAATGGTTGATGACACAAATTTAAAGTGTATTTCTAATGCAGGTGTTAACAGTAAATTTAAGAATGAGTATTGATGGGGGAAGACCAGATGAATGAGAAGACAGTAAATTTAAGAATGAGTATTGATGGGGGATCACCAGATGAATGAGTAGACAAACAGATCTTTACACACATCGTTGAAAGAAGGTTGACAAAAAAAAGACTATATATTAATTTACCTTATTTCCCTTGGTCTAATTCCCATAATGTCTACCATGACTTTTCTTACACATGACATTTTTATTCTCCATTGATTTACATCTTCCTCTAGCTAACTTAACAATGTATTGGATTTAGAAAATTTCCAGGATGTCAGCAAGGTTGCTAGAGGTACCTACTATAATCTCCTTCCAAATATCTCTCTATTGACCATTACTGTCGTGGTACCATTTTTAAGTTAAGTGAATTTTAACCATATTTAACAGCAAACCCCAGCTTAGCTCTCAGTTTCACTCATCTAGATGTATCAGCAGGACTTTTACAGGAATACTAATAAAACATAAAACTGACTAATTTCTCAAGGTTTCACTGGAAGTTCCAACAGAATTAAATGAAAGGCAAAGAAAAGTAAAATAGTAATTCACTGCTCCAGGGTTATTTTAAACTGATTATATATTTAATATTTTATTTTCTCCTATTAAAATTAAATGAAATAGTATAAACTTGTATATTAAAATTGGGAAAAATTAAAGTATGAAGTTATCTATGTCATCAGTAAGTTAATCATTGCTTCTACTTGAAGTAATAAACACATCTCCTCAGAATTACAAAATGTGAAGTCCTAATTATCATCTTAATAAATAATTCACTAATTTGACCAGTAAAATAGCTCCTGTGAACCAATGTTATCTAAAAAAAAGAAAAAATTCTTTGTCTCATTTATAAGTTTGAATAACAGAAAAATTATATTACTCTAAACTTTTAAATTTGTCAAGCAATAGGAGATATAGATACAAATGCTGAGATACCATTAAGTCAGTTCAACAATTTCCATTTTAGTAAAAAATGATAGAATCAATTTAAAGTAAAAATATTTTGGGAAATCAAAAATATTATTAATTTTAACAGAATCAATTATTGTCTAATAATGACTTCCCTATGAATGACATTAAATAAGTAACCAAAAGGTAGATTCCCTAGCCGTTCAGAAATAGCATTTGGGAACCAGCAGTTAGCGTAATGTCCAGCGACTCCCACGTAGTCGACAGCGTTTCGCGTCCTGGACCTGGTGGCTTAAAACTCACGCCGGGCGCGTGTGCGTGCGTGCCCAAGATCCCGAGAGGAGAATGGAAGAGAAGGGACTGTGGAGTGACCATCCCCCCTGGGGAGTGATTTCTCGCTTTCTGTCTCTCTGTCTCTGTCTGTCTGGCGAGCGCACGCACCCTATGGCGAAAAAAGCTCTCAAAAAAAAAAAAAAAAAAGAAATAGTAGCATTTAATTTATAAATAGTGTAAAAATGCTGGATCTCTTTTAATATTTCTTTTTAAAATTTTGTTTTTATATAATGTTATTGAAATTCTTCAGCCATTTGGATACATTAAATTTTAAATATTGGTTTCCTCTTTTTAAAAAATGTTTTATTTAACTTTATTTATTTAATTAATTTATTTATTTTAATTTGACCAGAGAGGGACAGAGGGAGAGAGAGAAAGTGAGAAAGCAAGCCACCAGATCTGGGACTTGAGCCATGGTCAGCCACATGGGTGTCCAGCGCCCTTAACCATCATTCCACCTGCTGGCCCCAGTTTTCCCTCTTTATTGTGACAAATTTGTTTCATACATGGTACTCTGTAAAGTACGTGTTCTTAGGCTTTTTGTTCTACTTTGAAAGCAAATTCTTTCTCTTTTGTCACCTCTTCATCTTTTAAAAATTTTCCACAAATTAGGAATGATAATGAATTGTAAAGAAGTGACAATAATTGTGCATCTTTTGTTTCATTTATAATTCTACTCTGAAACTTCATTTTCCCCATTTGAATATTGTTTTATATGAAGATATAAATGAATGCAGAGCTGTGATTTGATTCCAAATTTCCCATATGGATAAATTATAAATTTTCTTTTCTGGATAATACTTTTCAGTTTTATTTAATAGTCTTGGTCTTAGACTTTGTGTAATTCCCTTCTTTGGGGGATTTTAGTCTCTCCATTTGAAATAAGTATAAAAATTTATCTTACCTATAAATTTTAAAATGTACAAGTAATAATGAAAAAGAGAAAAGAAATGTTTCAAACAAATGTGAAGCAAAATGCTATGTAGTCTAACATAAAACATCATTAGCAAGTGATACATATTTGCTGCTTCTCTTTGTTAACATCAAAGTTAAGTACAGATTTCCTTCCCAGGACAAGAGCTAGAAGGTTATGAACTCTGCTTTCTAGAAAACTATAATTGTGTCTTTAATCATTCAGTATATATCAAAAGAATTGGCAGTGTATTCATTATAAGTCAGAAATAAACCTTCAGAATTTCTGTGAATAATAGAAAATTTATTCAATATAATAGTAATTATCCCATTTCAGAATATTTTCTCACTTTTAATATTAGAGAACAAATTAATTGCTTGGTTACTTATTTCATTTCTTATTCCAGCAATTAAGTAAGAAAAAGAAGAAAAGACACTAAATATTGTAACATTGTCTGATATAAATAATTACACTCAGGTAGTTTTATTCATGTTTTTATAGAGAGAGTGACTGGCATAATGGTGCATAAAATGAAGTTTATAAGAATCTCTGGAGACAAAGGTCAAATTTTATGAGCCAGAGATTAGTAAGTATGATGAACCATTCTGCAGTACACAATACACAATCTTTATTCTGGATAGACTAGTTTCCAAATTATTCACTGAGTACTCTGATCATTCTTATCTCTGTAGCTTTGCTCTTCTCTGAAATTCCTTTCCTACCTTGACATTTTATGTGTCTTCCATTGCAAATTTCACATGTTCAAGGAGTCCCTGACCACGCCAATCTATAAATATTGACCTTTTTTCCCCCCTCTGAACTGCTGAGTGTATTTTCAGTCTGTACTAGCAGTCCCCAACCTTTTCAGCATCAAAGACCAGTTTTACCGGGAACCAGCAGTTAGCGTAATGGCTATGTTGCTGGACTCCCACGTAGTCGACCGCGGTTCGTGTCCCGGACCCGGTGGCTTAAATCTCACGCCGGGCGCGTGTGCGTGCGTGCCCAAGATCCCGAGAGGAGAATGGAGGAGAGGGGATTGCGGTGTGACCATCCCCCCTGGGGGGTGATTTCTCGCTTTCTGTCTCTATGTCTCTCTCTGTCTGTCTGGCGAGCGCACGCGCCCTACAGTGAAAATCTCTCCAAAAAAAAAAAAAAAGACCAGTTTTATGGAAGACAGTTTTCCCAAGGATCAGAAGGAGGAGAGGGGATTGTTTGGGGATGTTTCAAGCCCATTACATTTATTATGTGCTTTATTTTTTTTTTTAATTATTACATTGTAATACAACTCACCATAATGCAGAATCAGTGGGAGCCCTGAGCTTCTTTTCCAACTAGATGGTCCCATCTGGGGGAGATGGGAGATAGTGAAACCCTAAGTGTGTTGCTTATGTCCAGACTACTCCATAATCTTGTTTTGATTGCTGTCACTGCAGAACCTCTGCTTCACAAAGGTAGGATGTTGGAAATGGAAGCAGTCCTTTGAGTGCTTTCGTGGTGATCTCAAGATATTCTGCCTTGACTTTAATCCAGAACATATGGAGACTTGAAATTGTCTCAAATATACTTTTTTTGCATATGAAAAATGACTTTATTTTATTTTATTTATTGAATTCACTTTCTTTTATACATTCAATCACATTATTTAGCTTACAAAGTGAATAGTTCTACATGTCAACCTTTCTCTCTAGTCCAGTTGATAAAACTATAAAATTATCTTCAACAGATAATACCACATTTCTTTGTCCCATTGATGCTTTGTCTCTCTATTTTTCTTCTAAATGTCCTTCCTCAGACTCTACTCTTTTACACACACTGTATCTGATATTTACATCCATTTACTGTGTTTCTAAGATCACTTTTATTTTATCTCAAGCATTTGATCTTCTAACACGGACAAGTCAATTAATTTGGCTTATTTACAACTGGGTCATGGAGCCATTCCTTCCTTATTTGGGGGTCTTTTGTGGTTGGGAAGTAATGCTCAAACTTTTTTGAAAGCTGAGACTGGTGATCATACACCAGCTGGGAGAAAAATGTCCCTGGCTCAGCCTCTTTTTCACAATCTCTGCTAATGTTTGAAACATGTCAAAAATTCTAATGTTCATTTGTTGCCCCCATAATTCCAGTTTGGCTTTGAATGCAGCCACTTTATCTGCCAACTCCAACACAGTTGTCATTTTCCCCTGAAGTGACAGATTGAGCTTTTTGAGCAGGTTGAATATGTCACACAAGTAAGCAAGTTGTGAAGGTTTCATGGCTTTGTTGGACAGCCGGTCACCACATATTATACAATTCAGGCTTGGGAAATGTGAATCTCCTATTTTAATGAACCCATAGTTTAAATAGAACTCTTGGCATTTTCTTTTAAATGCAGTTTTCTTTCTGTTGGCAGTCTTAGAGTCTTCTACTGTCTCACCATTGGGTCTTTCCCCCTTTTAAAAGAAGCTCTCCAATGATGTTTGTTTTTTACTCATTTGGGCTAGGGTCAGCTTGGGGGCTTTCCAACATGGTGACAGAGACAAGTGTGCAGGGTGGGAAAGAAGTGTGATTGGAAGTGGTAATAAAATAATGGGAAGGTCACACACAGACTAAAGTGTTGGATTCTGACTTACACCCTGCCACTAGATGCAGCTGTACAATTGAAGTACATCAACTCACTTGCACTATAAAGTTTGTCACACATGCAGTTTGTCATTTTCCATGCACTGATAGTATTTTGATATGAGTCTGCAAGCAATTGATTTATTATGGTCTCAGTACAGTCAAACCTCTCTGCTACTGTTAGTATTTGCAGCCATTCCCCAGCATTAGCATCAACACCTCAATTCCACCTCAGATCATTTGACATTAGATTTTTGTAAGGGGCATGCAACCTACATCCCTCACATGTGCAGTTCACGACAGGGTTTGTGCTCTTATGAGAATCTAACTCTTTCACTGATCTGACAGGAGGTGGAACTCAGATGGTAATGCAAGCAATGGGGAGTGGCAGTAAATACAGAAGAAGCTTCACTCACTTGCCTGCCACTCACATCCTACTATGCACCCTGGTTCTTAATGGACCACAGAAAGGGAACAGACCATGGCTAGTACTGGTGTTTAAGGGCCCAGGAGTTGGAAACTCCTGGTCTATTCCACATAGTTTAGTATATGGTTTTATATTATTTATCTATATATTTTGTTATTATTTCATTAGTTAATTCATCCTCATCAGCTATACAATCATAAAAACAAAATAATACATAAAGAACTATTGATATTTCCTTCCATGGAAATTTTTCTGTTATTTTTGTAGCTGGGTCTTTGAGATTTTCTGCTATTCTCCAAAACCAGCTATTGTACAAAGTCTTGGAGGGTTTGCATAAACCATAGATTTCCCTTTTTTAGAAATGTGTATCTGTTTACCTGACATGCATAAGTTTGATAAATATTTGTTGGGCACCTACTCTGTTGCAGATTTTATATTATCGATAGATACTGGGCGGGGGGGATGAACAATATATAATACCTGGGGGCAGGGGGTGATGCAGTGGTAACACAACTGAACACACATGGAAAAGGTTCTGGGTTCATGTGCCAGTGCCTCCATGAGCATGCTTGGCCTGCACACACAGCCACGATTCAAACAGCTAAAAGCAGGATGGACTGTGGTATGGGAATTCTGTTGGAGGTGCCTGTCCTGCCTGTCTGCCTATTGGTCTCTCTCTTTCATGAAAGAAGTGAAGGAATAAGCTTAACAACAACAACAAAGAAAACCATAGTAGCTGCCCTAAGATACCTTATAATTTAAGAGAAAGAGAACTCCTTGATCCTAGAAACTAGGTCCATGAATCCCAAGATATTCCTATAGCTCAGTTTGAGAAACCATGAGTACAAAGAGAATGGTGTCTCACAGTTAAAGGAGATAATTAAATAATGAGAATGTGGTCAGGGTGTCATAGACTGCAATGAGGTTAAGTGAAATGAGAAATTAAAATGAAATTGTCCACTATATTTAGCAATTAGGCTATTACTGATGATCTTAGTGAAAGCAGTTTAATTGGAATGGTGAGAGCATAAACAAGATTACAATGATCTTAGAAATAAATGTTGAGTGGGAATTTTTTTTCCTTCTTTGTAGGAGCATAAATAGAAAGAGAGAAGTTAAACCATAGCAACATATGTATTACAATGTAACATGTACACTAAAAAAATAACCAAAGTATGTTCATTTGTGCCAAATAGCATCCTAAAAGCACAAAAACTTCAAGTATATCTTTTAGGTACAACAGGAGAGCAAAAATCCAAATAAGCATGCTATAATATAAAGACATATAGAACTTTTTAAGAAAAATTATGAGTAATATGCTGGAGTATAAACTCCTTTTAAAAAGGGACAATGTGCAGCTAGAAGGCGGCGTGGTGGTTAAGGTACTGGACTCCCACGTAGGTGACCAAAGTTTGGGTCCCAGACCTGGTGGATTGAAAATTACACTGGATGGATATATGTGCATGTATGCCCAAAATCCCATGAGAAGAATGGAGGAGAAGGTGTTGCAATGTGGCCATTCCCCTTCAGGTATGATTTCTCACTTTCTATCTCTCTGTCTCTCTGGCGAATGCATGCACCCTAAGGTAAAAAAAAAAAAAAAAAAAAAAGACAATGTTCCATTATAAAATATTTTTAGAGCTCTAGACTGAGAGGAGATGATACTCTACAGTATACAGTAAAACTCCCTATACCACCAGTTAATATTAATATATCAGAGTTTTGAGCATTAATAATGTGTATAAAATGCCTATCATAGTCATGAATACTTGATAAACATTCAATAAATTTTAGTAATAATGAAATAATGATAATAGTAATGACAATAATAGCATTAAATACAATACTAAAGTATTTTATTTATGTTTCAGGGAAATAAAACAGTAAACAATTTATGCTTCATATGAAAAGTTATGCTAATAGCAAAATATTTTTATTTCTAATATATCTTGCAATATCTTGGCATATAAAATGTTATGTTTCACTAAGTTTCAAACAGGTTATCAATGAGTGTAAGGAAAAAAACCCTACTACTCAGAATGTTAATTAAAATAACTGGATTTGACCTTAATTAATAAAATTGAAATACTATGTTAAATCATAATATGCTTAACATTGATTTTTTTGGACTCTAACTACTCTACAGAATTTCTACAGGGTAGACATTATCACAGGAATAGCTTAATTTTTAGAATATTATCCTCGCTGGACTCCCATATAATTGACCGTGGTTCGAGTCCTCAACCCGGTGGCTTAAACTCATGCTGGGTGCGTGTGCGTGTGTCCCTGCCCAAGATTCTGAGAGGAGAAAGGAGGAGAAGGGATTGTGGTGTGGCCATCCTCCCTGGAGGGTGATTTCTTGTTTTCTGTCTCTCTGTCTCTGTCTGTCTTTTTGGTGTGTGCACGCTCCCTATAGTAAAAAAAAAAATGTCCTCAACATTATGGCAATTTTATTACTACTGGTGTCAAAATCAACAAAATACATATATACATATATATATTTTCTTACAATTTAAGTTTAAACAACTTGAGAGTTATTTGTAGCAATGTTATACTTCTGGAATATAACTCTAACTGTGGTCGAGGAATTTACTACTCTCTGTCACTGATAGCTATTAAAAAATTTTATCAGTGGGTCACTCTCACTTAACAATTCAGTGCATGAGGTAAGCACAGCAAGGAGATTAAAAACAAAATCCTGGGCAAAAGTTAGACCCGAACTGGAGTACTGCCTCTTGTCCTTGCCAGATTTTTCTGTTTCTTTATTGGTAAAGTATGAGAAATAATTATACATATAATTTAAATTTTATTTATTCTGAAAGAGAGAGAGGTACCCCCCAAAGGATCTTTACATGGTGATCCATCCTCAACCCCTGGCAATCTGGGTCATGAGTACACATGCATACACCTGACATACAAAAGGAGATCTCAGAAAATGAACTGGGACTTTCCCCTGTGGGTTAGCATACTGAGCATTGTATTACCACTACACTGCTGTGATGGTTCAAGAATCGTATCTTCATTAAAGTAATGCTTGCTCTGGTGCTTGACACATAGTAAAAATTCAACCAATGTTAGTCATTATTATTATTTGAGAAGAAATCTCAGATCTCTTGATATGCTTGTGATGTATCACTAGTGTCACATTTGTGTAGATATTGATTAACTCTAAGACCTTGTGGTAAAATCTTGATTTAAATTATTCATTCTTGCATTAGTCTTAACTTTTATGACTGTACTATTTTGCTGCATATATGGTTTTTTTTTTTTGGGAGGTTTTTGCTATAGGGCACGTGCACTCGCCAGAAAGACAGAGAGAGACAGAGAGACAGAAAGCGAGAAATCACCCCCCCCCAGGTGGGAATGACCATGCCGTGGTCCCTTCTCCATTCTCCTCTCGCTATCATGGGCATGCACGTACACACGCCTGCCGTCAGTTTTAAGTCACCAGGTCCAACACTCGAACTGCGGTCAACTACATGGGAGTCCAGTGACATAGCCATTATGCCAACTGCTGGTCCCCAATTCTGCTATATTTTCTTATCTGATCTTTAAATGTAGATTTTGTGTGGAATACAATTTTATTCAACTGCATCAAAGACATACTATATATTCAGTGGGAATTTACAGAGGATACCTAGTTCAGCTATACTAGCTAAGTCATTTTGTTAACTATATCTTGACTTTTTAAATAATCACTTTGACTTTGTTCTAATTCTATTTTTGTTGTTTTCCAATGCAGTTTGTGTTTTTTTAATTTTATTTACATTTAATCATTGTACATTTTTTGTAGCATATAATATGGGTTCTCTAAGTATTAATGTGTGATATGACAAGCAAGTCAAAGATATTACCATACACGGTAACTTTCCATTCTTGTGTCTGTTGAATTTCACTTTGATTTTAATAGACATCAAAATACTGAGTGTTATATTTAATACCTAAGAGAACCATGTTGTCCATAAAGGAGAGGAATTAGGTAACCAATTGATTAAATCCTGCATTTTAAACATAATATTAAGTGTCCCACATTTGTGGTGGGTCAGTACATGTATCAGCAAATCAAGGACATGAATGTGTTGTTTCCATTGTGTTCCGTTTTAATATTATTTTTAGGAATTTGATATTTTATTTTAAAACATGAAAGTAGTCTCACCTTGTGTATTGATACAAAGATACACTTATGGGATCTGGTTATTGGTCATCTGAATCCATAGCACATCCCAAACTGTGATGTTGACCTTAGCTTATCCTACATGTCCCATAAATAACTATGTATGAATGAAATGAATTTCTTTTTTTTTTGTTTGTTTGTTTCTTTGAGAGGTTTCTTTTTTCCTCTAGGGCATGTGTGCTTGCCAGAAAGAGAGAGACAGAGAGGTAGAAAGCAAGAAATCACTCCCAGGGGGAATGGCCATGCCACAATCCTTTCTTCTCCCTTCTCCTCTCAGGATCTTGGGCATGCACACACACATGCCCAGCGTGAGTTTAAGCCACCAGATCCGGGACTCGAACCATGGTCAACTACACGGAGTCCAGCAACATAGCCATTATGCCAACTGCTGGTCCCTTGAATGAAATGAATTTCTGTGTCCCAATTGAAAACTACTAAATAGCTATCCAATATTATTGTTATCTTTATTGTCATTGGCTATGAAGTTTTGAGTTATGCTGATTATTGCTACTAAGCTTTTATTTCTCCACATAAATACTGTTCTGTGACATCAGAGACTCAATCATAGAAATCATTTGGAGGTAAATGTCTTTTTTTATGTATTAGTTAGAATTTATGTTGTAACAAATGATCACCAGTTTACTGGCTTAAACAACGCAAACTTACTATCTTAGACTTTTGATGGTAATAAGTCAAAAATAAGTTTCACTATGCAACAATCAAAGTATTTGTAGGACTATTTCTTTTAGAGGCTCTGGGTGAAAACTTCTTTTTTGTTTTGTTTTGTCTTTTCCAGTTTCTAACAGTTTCTCACATTCCTTGGCTTGTGGTACAGCATAACTCTCACCTCTGCTTCTATAATCACTTCCCACTGACTTTGACTCTCCTTTCTTCTTAGGAATCTCTGTGAATAGCATTGGACCCATTCAGTCCAGGATAATAACCTTGTCTCCAGGTCCATACCTCAATCTCATCTACCAAGTCTCTTTTACCATCTAAGGAAACATATTCACAGTTTCCAGGGATTAGGATGTGGATATCTTTGTGGGGGCATTATTCTGCCTACAACAGGAAAACAAATTTAATGATTTAATATATGAGTAAATTTCATTGAAATACTCATTTTGGTAACATGGGTCCAAGATGATTTTCTGGCCATCAGTTAAAGCGACAAGAAATTTAAGGCACTGATGCTTTAAAATTTGAGGTGATTTGGACAATGATAAAAAAATTTAAAAAAGGAAAAAATAGCAGTTGGAAATTAAGCATTATTCCATTAATTAATGCTATTTACCTGTGGACAATTATAGTTAAATATTTCTAGTGATTTGTTAATTAACCTTAGTCTTTTGTTGCCTTACATATTTTAAATTAATTTATCATGATAGCCTTTAAGCCAGTATTTGCCCAAAGTGAGATTAAGGAGTTTATGTTTTTTTATTCGTTTATATGCCAAAAGGCATGTGCAGTCCTCAGTGACAGAGAGAGAAGTAGAGAGAGTGCAATAGGGAGAGTGGGAAAGCACCCCTCAATGGGGCATGGTCATGCCACAATCACTTCTCCATTTCTCTGTCTTGTCAGGATTTAGGTCAAACATGCACATGTCCCTGGCATATTTTTGAGGTCCCAGAGCGGGGATTTAAAACATAAAATTGGCTTCCAAACCAGAAGGTCACAGGTCTGGCCAGTGCTTTTTTTTTTTTTTTCTTTTTTTTCTTTTTTAGTTTATGTATTTATTTCTTCTATAAGAGAGACTGAGAAAGAAAGTGAAAGAAACATTCATCCTAATGGGGCCTTTTTGCCACAATCAACCCCTTTTAGTGAGTCTGGACATGTATGCATTCAGCATGTATAGGGAGGCCATAGGATGTGAACTTGGAACCTTTCTATATGGCTGCAACATAGCAGAGCAGAGCATTGCCACTGCTCCACCACAGCTGGCCCTATTTTTGTTTTATTCAAATACTTGGACTGAGGTTTAATTACCTCTGCAGATCAAAATAATATCTCAAAATAGTAAAAATAAAATATAAAGAAGTATTTATTTCTGTTTCAAAAAGGGTAAGAGACTTGTTTTTCTCTTTCTCTTAAGTGGGCTCAACTAGATTTTTCTGTAATTGTTTACTATCAGCTTCAAAGGTCACGAGTAAAGATCAGGCCTAAGGCTCAGATAATGTTTATGACACTCTCCCATGACTTAAACATGTTCTATATTGTTTTCAGTCAACAATAGTAAAGGTTGTGAGACTATCAGTTTAGTCAGTCTTGTCTAGTCCCTGAGTACACATAGTAAAATATGTTATAACGTGTAGTAGGGAAATTTTAACTTTAAAATTGGTGGTCAAGGGATTAGAATGTATCTCTTGTAAAATTAAATTGTTAGACTGGGATTTTGCAAGAATGGTTATTATTAAGAGTTCCAGACCAATCACTTTATTTTTTTCCTTTTTATTGCCACTCAGTCACATTAGAATATATTAGTTATTTTAAAAATATTTTGACTTATGCCATTTTCCAGTTATTGGGCATAGTTATTGTTACATATATGATTTGATAGCCTATATACTTTGGTTTAGAACTTTATTACTAGAACTTTATTACTCCTTCTCAGGAATCATTTAAGAGCACAAACAAAATAAAATAAAACAGAACAGAACAGAACAAAACAAAACTACTATCTCCTGTGGCTTAGTCCTAGTCATCTTGGCACAGTTTGTACAATTGTAATCCAATAAAATGTCAATTCAGAAATACCTCAGAAGGATTGTTAGCATTAGTTAGTCTCCTTTAGCTGACTTCTGCTGCTGCACTGGCAGAATCTATGAAAATAGAATTTCTTAATAGACTTATAACTTGTTCATTAATCATAGTGCTACTTATTTAGACTGTCAGCAATGACACAAATTTTCAAGTAAGGGATAAGCCAGTGATTGGTTATAGTTGAAATATAGAACTAAGAGTCATTATTATGAGCTCAGCTCAGGATATTTTAATGATATTTCTGGTTTTGAGGATGGTCAGAAAGCAATGATTTTCTTGCTTCAAATCACCTCATTGTAATTTAAGGTGAATATTTGAGAAAAATAATAAGAAAGATGTGAATTTTTCTATTAACCCCCTCTGTAGTTTGCTAGGTCCTTTTGTTTAAGACTGAGACTAGAGGACTTGCCTTAAAAACAAATTAACATGATGTTGGGACCAGCAGTTAGCATAATAGCTATATCACTGAACTCCCACGTAGTTGACTGCGGTTTGAGTCCCAGACCTGGTGGCTTAAACTCATGCTGGGCGCGTGTGTGTGCGTACCCAAGATCCTGAGAGGAGAATGGAGGAGAAGGGATTGCGGCGTGGCCATCCCCCCTGGGGGGTGATTTCTAGCTTTCTGTCTCTCTGTCTCTCTCTGTCTGTCTGGCAAGCGCATGCGCCCTATAGCGAAAACCTCTCCAAAAAAAAATAAATTAACATGATGGTCACATAAACAAATATATATATAATAGTATATTCTATCTAATACATGTAGTCTTGGGAGGAAAAAAAAGAATATTGTTTCCATGACCAAAAATTCTAACTTGAGATGCTCTCTGCACTCCTTTTCAGGTATCCCAAATTATGACTCTTTTCTGTTCAATGCTCACTCACTTTCCATCAAGATTTCTAACTCCTTTAGTCTCTAGTTCTCCACTCATCTTAAGAAATAAAAAATAATAAAACTGTTAGAGGATTGTTAACATTAGAACCTCACTCAGAACCTCTCACAAGATGCATTTCCTCTGTTCCACCTACCTGAAGTAATTCCTATGCTAAATTAATATTTAGCATTGCTAAACAATGTTATGCTTTTCTTTATATATACATATATATATGTGTGTATATATATATACACACACACACATATATATATATATATATACATACACATACATTGCAAAATAATTTTTATCCAAAAATTTTATGAGAAATTTCAAATATTCATCAATTTTGAGAGAGTTATAGAATTATACATGCCACTTGTATAGTCAAGATCTAGATTGTACCCTTGACATTTTTTTCTACTTACTTTACCATGCATCTGTTTTACAATAGTGTTGGTTTATATGTCTTGAAACTTTGTGTAAACTGTCCTGTGTTTTTTTTTTCTTTGATTTTTCTTTCAGAGATCAGATTCATGCCTTTTTCTTATTATTTCTTTGGTTTATTAGTATTATGATTCATGTATTTCAGTTATACTCTGGCTTGTTTGAGGAATGGTTTATTTAGCTTAAATATATATACCAGATAAAATAAAATTTAAATACAAGAGAGTAAGAAAATCTGGGCAAAAGGATAATAAGCATAGAAATATGATATGCAATAGCCAAATTATGTGCTATGAAGGCCTGATACTTGCTGAATAGCTTAACAAATTTGACTCTGTGTATTTTAATAGCTAAAGTATAGAAAGAAACACAGCTAGTTAAAACACACATATATTCATTTATTTAAGAGGTATTCATTGAACTCTATTAAAGCATTCCCTTAAAAATCACAGTATACATAAAAATAAAAACAAACTAATTTCTCAGGAGAACCATAAACTTCCTGGGACTGAGGCCAGAGTGAAATTTCTTTTGTTGGCCATAATAAAGAGAATACTGTATAAGGTAGTGATCATCATATTGAACAACATGTTCATAGTAAATAGAATGATGAATTTCAGAGGATAACTCCTTTCAATGTCCTTCACTGTAGGTCAATTATGTAATACCAAAGACCAGCACAGATAAAAACCAATTACTTAAGAAATCAAAATTATCTGATCCTATCACACAGCTTTCTGGTTCTCTGGCTTCCTCTAGGCATAGATTTTAAAATATGGTCAATTCTGTTATAATACAATGTACAGTGCCCTAAAAACACTGCATTTTTCAAAATTGCACAGTAAAAACCACAGAACTCCTGAGAAAAATAGGGCTGAGGGGTATGGCATTCAAATATTTTGGCTGTAACACACCAAAAAACTACAGGATAGGATCCTAATAGATATGGTAGTACAATTCTATCTATGTCAAGGGATTAAAATATAAAATACAGGGCTGGGACCAGCAGTTAGCATAATGGCTATGTTGCTGAACTCCCATGTAGTCAACTGTGGTTTCAGTCCTGGACCTGGTGGCTTAAACTCATGCCAGGCGTGTGTGTATGTGTGCCCAATATATCGAGAGGAGAATGGAGGAGAAGGGATTGCGGCATGGCCATCTGCCCTGGGGGGTTATTTCTTGCTTTCTGTCTCTCTGTCTCTCTTTGTCTCTCTGGCAAGCAGCAGGCAGCATGGTGGCTAAGATACTGGATCCCACATGGAAACCCCATGGAGTAAAGTCCCAGATGTGGCAACCTGAAAAACACAGTGGTCACATGTATGTGCTTGCACGAAATCCCAAGAGGAGAATGGAGGAGAAGGGATTACAGTGTAGCCATCCTGGGGGTGATTTCTCACATTCATTCTCTATTTGTGTCTTTCTGTCTCTCTCTGGTGAGCACACATGCACTATAGAAGAAAAAACACTCAAAATTAATTATATATAAATATAATACATAAATACTACAATGTGGCATTTCACCTCATGCAAGTGAGTTTCAGAAAGGTTACGGTTTGTGAGTTACTGTGAGGTTGTGTGGAGGGGTTATTAAAAAGGATATGGCAGATGGTAGTATCACATATGAATGACTATGGCTCATTCTCCTGGGTTGACATTATTGCTAAGTATTACAGTTCAGAATCTTTCACAGTCTTAAATCTAGGACATAGTAGATACAGCAGGTGGCATGGTGGTTAACGCACTGGACTCCCATATGGTTGATCGCAGTATGAGTTCCAGACCCAGGAGCATGAATATTACACTGGGCACATGTGCACACATGCCCAAAATCCTGTGAGGAGAATGGAGGAGAAGGGATGATGGCATAGCCATCCCCCTGGGGGGGGGTGATTTTTCACTTTCTCCCTCTCTATCTATCTTTGTCTCTCTCCAGCAAGCACATATATTCTGTGGGGGGGAAAAAATCTAGGACATGGTTTTCTGCATTTCGTGTGCAGATCTTTAAGGTACAAGTTTTTAATATATACCTGTTCCATCAAAATTGAAAATGTGGTCTGATGTATAGCCTTCTTCTTCAATTAAGTTATGTAACATTGCTGGCATTGCTGGGAATATTATGAATTTCTCATCTGCACTCAGTTTTTCTGGATGACCAACGTAAGTCATCACTCATCACTACTATGATTAAAAGAAGTCACTGCTGCTGAACTTGAAAATTTCTATTGAGGGTAGTTGTATCTCAATAGTCCTTTCTCTTTGTGAGAAAACTTGATGTCAACATTTTTGCTGTTCTTATTCCACTGGAATCAATATGTTTCAATAATCTTTAATTTCTTCAGTCTTTAGGCCTTTTTGTTAACTGATTTTGAAACTAAAGGTTGTTCCTATGTGAAGTTTTTGCACATCAGCAACACATTCTCTCATGCTAATTGGGTATCCAACAATTCAATTCAATTCTGGTTCTTTCTAGTTGGTGTTAGCATCAGATCCCACAAGTTAAAGGACTCAGTTTCACAAAACTTCACCTACTTCAAATGCCACCTGCAAGTCCTGGGAGCCATTTGTACTTGTAAATGACTGTACATCGGCAGTTGCCATGACTCCCTCTTCAGGTTGGACAATTTGCTAGAGCAGCTCCCACAACTTGAGAAAACACTTGTTTTTATCAGTTTATTATAAAGAATACAATGCAGAAACAAATGTAACAGATGCATAGGGAGAGGTACTGGGAGGAGAGTGCTGTGGAAATTCAATGCCCTCGCCAATCAGCTCATCCTCCTATGATTTCAGTGTGCTCACCAACCCAGAAACTCCTTGAGCCACATTGTTCAAGGGTTTTAATAGAGCCTAATCAGGTCAACTAGTGGCATGGTGGTTAAGGCAACTGGATCCCACATAGCCACTTCCACAGTTCAATCTTGAATCCTACAGCTGAAAAAGTATGCTGGACGTGTGTTCACATGTGTCCAAAAATCCCCAAAGGAGGGATAAATAGAAGAGAATGGATGCAATGTTACTATCCCCTTTGAGGGGTGGATAGCTTTCTCATTATATTTTTGTCTCTCTTAACTAAGCAAAAGCATCTTGTAGAAAATCTCTGGACACTTCTCCCCTCTTTGGAAGTCAGAAGGTGGGTCAGAAAGTTCTAACTCTCTAATTACTTGGTCTTTCTGTTGACCAACTTCATCCTGAGGCTTTCTAGGAGCTTATAAAAAAAAAAAAAAAGATGCTCATCACATCATGGTAGTAGTAATACAGTAGCAGTTGCAGCAGTAAATAGATTCAAGGTTCAATGTTCACCCTATAGCTAATGCTTTGGTAAGTGAATATAATAAGGCTGGGTCAGATCTGGGTCTTGAGGACCTTAGCTATTCTCTTTCCTTGTCAAAATATTAGATTGTCGCTTTACAAACAACCCGGAGACGGTCTTCTCTACAGCACTTTATTTACCCCAGGCTCTGTACGGTCTTCTTCCTTCCTCTCTTCCCTGCCCCAGGGCCTTATAAAGGGCACCTGACCAATTGGCACGTTGGTCACAAGCACGGAAGCCAGTCCTCGAAAGAGGATTGGTTGCATGCGGTGTTCCCGTGCTCTCCACGCTCCCCACTGCCCTACTTCCTTAAAGTTGTTTACTGCTTTGAGCGCTCAGCGGGCTTCCGTTGAGTGCCATTTTGAAATAGGCGCTGAGGGCGATGGGCGGGGGCGCTCCACAT
>NW_006159434.1:3024828-3035615 GCF_000334495.1 Tupaia belangeri chinensis | reverse complement strand
CCAAAAAAAAAAAAAAGGTGAAGTGAAATACATTAACTTCTGATAATATGGCTGTCACTTTCTTAAAATTTATTATAGCTTATAATGCTTTTATTATTTTTTTGAGACGATTTTGCTATTGGGCATATGCACTTACCAGAGAGACAGAAAGTGAGAAATCACCCCCCAGAGGGGATGGCCACACCACAATCCCTTTTCCTCCATTCTCCTCTCGGGATATTGGGTACACACACACATGCACCTGGTGTGAGTCTAAGCCACTGGGTCCAGAACTCAAACTACGGTCCACTACATGGGAGTCCAGTTACATAGCCATTATGCCAACTGCTAGTCCCTTATAATGCATTTTTGAGGAAGCAAGTCAACATTTACAGCATTTTTACAAAGTCCGGGAGAATAAGTCAATATCCAGTTAATCTATCAACAAACATCTAAGTATAGAAAATGAGTTTAAACAACTTTAGAAGCTCCTATCATAGTTTCCACTTAAAAAAATAATATTTATCTCTTTAATTCCATTTTGTTTTTATTATTTTTTAATTTGACCAGAGAGAGCGAGAGGGAAAGCCAGAAAGCAAACCACCATGCCCAGGAATCAAACTGCGGTCAGTCATGTGGGAATGTAGCACCTCTCACCACCACACCACCTGCCGGCCCCATAGTTTCCAGTTTTCATTTCTTTGTATTCTATTTACCTGCTGTTGCTAGTACTATATTACTACTGCAAGGATGTGATGAGCATTTTTTTAAAAATCCACTATTGGAAGCTGCCCCATAATTGACTAAGTGCAACTTAGCTCTAAGATTCCTTATATAAAAATCACTCTGAAAATCTTTACTTTGGAAGAAAGCACAATATTATGAATATGTCATACTTTATCAACTAGTCTCTCATAGGAGAAAAATACTTTGAGAAGGTCTCATGATTTTTTGCATTATGCAATTTATCAAATAAAATGAACAGCATCATCAGCAAGACATATATGGAAAGCTGAGTTACTGATTTGAAAATTAGGCTCAAAATATCCCCCCCCACCCTTTTTTTGTCATTTCCAGCAGGCAGCACGAAACTTAAATGTGAAAGCGTTCTGTTTAATAGAACATTTGAATTAAGTCAGCCACCCTTAGGGGGTGGGATTGTAACTTCTAGATCTACCTAGTGGGAAAGCACCATAATATGAGGGAAAAAAAACAAACAAAACTATTTTCAACAATTTGCAGTATATAGAAAAATGCTTGTTATTTAAAAAGGAAAGAGAGAGAAAAGTACGTCATTTGAAATGCTGACTCAGAAAAAATGGTGACTGTTTTCAAAGAAAGTCATGATACCATGAAAGAAAGTCATGATACCATGAATCATATATTAGGATTGTTCTCTCCATTAATTTCTACTTGGAAAGAAAAAAAAACTTTGCTCGAAATGTTTCAAAGTGTTGATACGGAGGTGTGCACTTGTAAAATTTGAATTATAAAGATTGATGAAAGTAAAAATTGCCTAAACCTAGAATCTTGCATTCTTATTCCTTGTAGGAAATAGCCAAAAATTTATTGTTTTAATCTTAAAACATAAAAAGAATAGAACCAACAAGAAATATTATTTTAAAGATAACTGTTTCCTTAATAAATAAATAAATAACTGTTTCTTTGAGTGGGAGCAGTGTTAGAATGAAGAATAGTTTTACACAGGGGAATTAAAGTGTATTTTTTTATTACAGTTCTGTAAGATAATAAGCCAATATGCTAACATTTTAAAATATTTGAACGAAATATTTACATAGTGTCTTTTCAGAGAAAAATAACTTACAATCCCTACTATATTTTCCCTTGCTATTTAAATCTTACTGAAGCATATTAGTCTCTTTTATTCAACAACCTTTTTTTCTTTAATTTTCTGAAGGTGCATGTGCTCACCAAAGAGACAGAGGGAGAAGCACTCCCCCAATGAGTCATAGTCATGACACAATTTCTTTTCCTCCATTTCTCTATCTTGTTGTGATTTGGGGCATGCCCACACATGCGCCTGTGTGTTTGTCAAGATGCCAAGGCCAGGATTTGAACAATAGTCAGCCGTGTGGTATTCTGTCCCTTTAAACACTAGGCTATGGGGCTAGCTTTCAATAAATGTTTTTGAAGAACAACTATATATTAGGGATTCTACTAGGCACTGGGGATATAAAAAAATATTACTTTTATACTTTGGGGATTGCACAATCTGTGACATATCCTATTATTACTGATCAAATCCAAATTATATGTCTTGAGTATTGTCAATGTGAAGAATCATGTAGCAGATTTCTTGAAGTCATCAGTGTATTTTGAAATTAAATCACATTTCGAATCAGATTATTCATTCTTTATTTAGAAATAAGTTATATTAGCATCACTTTTTTCTTAGAGAAAGGTCTAGAATAAGAAGAATCTTTTTCTAATGGTACTTCATGTAAGAATTCCAAAAAAAAAAAAAAGGTGAAGTGAAATACATTAACTTCTGATAATATGGCTGTCACTTTCTTAAAATTTATTATAGCTTATAATGCTTTTATTATTTTTTTGAGACGATTTTGCTATTGGGCATATGCACTTACCAGAGAGACAGAAAGTGAGAAATCACCCCCCAGAGGGGATGGCCACACCACAATCCCTTTTCCTCCATTCTCCTCTCGGGATATTGGGTACACACACACATGCACCTGGTGTGAGTCTAAGCCACTGGGTCCAGAACTCAAACTACGGTCCACTACATGGGAGTCCAGTTACATAGCCATTATGCCAACTGCTAGTCCCTTATAATGCATTTTTGAGGAAGCAAGTCAACATTTACAGCATTTTTACAAAGTCCGGGAGAATAAGTCAATATCCAGTTAATCTATCAACAAACATCTAAGTATAGAAAATGAGTTTAAACAACTTTAGAAGCTCCTATCATAGTTTCCACTTAAAAAAATAATATTTATCTCTTTAATTCCATTTTGTTTTTATTATTTTTTAATTTGACCAGAGAGAGCGAGAGGGAAAGCCAGAAAGCAAACCACCATGCCCAGGAATCAAACTGCGGTCAGTCATGTGGGAATGTAGCACCTCTCACCACCACACCACCTGCCGGCCCCATAGTTTCCAGTTTTCATTTCTTTGTATTCTATTTACCTGCTGTTGCTAGTACTATATTACTACTGCAAGGATGTGATGAGCATTTTTTTAAAAATCCACTATTGGAAGCTGCCCCATAATTGACTAAGTGCAACTTAGCTCTAAGATTCCTTATATAAAAATCACTCTGAAAATCTTTACTTTGGAAGAAAGCACAATATTATGAATATGTCATACTTTATCAACTAGTCTCTCATAGGAGAAAAATACTTTGAGAAGGTCTCATGATTTTTTGCATTATGCAATTTATCAAATAAAATGAACAGCATCATCAGCAAGACATATATGGAAAGCTGAGTTACTGATTTGAAAATTAGGCTCAAAATATCCCCCCCCACCCTTTTTTTGTCATTTCCAGCAGGCAGCACGAAACTTAAATGTGAAAGCGTTCTGTTTAATAGAACATTTGAATTAAGTCAGCCACCCTTAGGGGGTGGGATTGTAACTTCTAGATCTACCTAGTGGGAAAGCACCATAATATGAGGGAAAAAAAACAAACAAAACTATTTTCAACAATTTGCAGTATATAGAAAAATGCTTGTTATTTAAAAAGGAAAGAGAGAGAAAAGTACGTCATTTGAAATGCTGACTCAGAAAAAATGGTGACTGTTTTCAAAGAAAGTCATGATACCATGAATCATAGATTAGGATTGTGCTCTCCATTAATTTCTACTTGGAAAGAAAAAAAAACTTTGCTCGAAATGTTTCAAAGTGTTGATACGGAGGTGTGCACTTGTAAAATTTGAATTATAAAGATTGATGAAAGTAAAAATTGCCTAAACCTAGAATCTTGCATTCTTATTCCTTGTAGGAAATAGCCAAAAATTTATTGTTTTAATCTTAAAACATAAAAAGAATAGAACCAACAAGAAATATTATTTTAAAGATAACTGTTTCCTTAATAAATAAATAAATAACTGTTTCTTTGAGTGGGAGCAGTGTTAGAATGAAGAATAGTTTTACACAGGGGAATTAAAGTGTATTTTTTTATTACAGTTCTGTAAGATAATAAGCCAATATGCTAACATTTTAAAATATTTGAACGAAATATTTACATAGTGTCTTTTCAGAGAAAAATAACTTACAATCCCTACTATATTTTCCCTTGCTATTTAAATCTTACTGAAGCATATTAGTCTCTTTTATTCAACAACCTTTTTTTCTTTAATTTTCTGAAGGTGCATGTGCTCACCAAAGAGACAGAGGGAGAAGCACTCCCCCAATGAGTCATAGTCATGACACAATTTCTTTTCCTCCATTTCTCTATCTTGTTGTGATTTGGGGCATGCCCACACATGCGCCTGTGTGTTTGTCAAGATGCCAAGGCCAGGATTTGAACAATAGTCAGCCGTGTGGTATTCTGTCCCTTTAAACACTAGGCTATGGGGCTAGCTTTCAATAAATGTTTTTGAAGAACAACTATATATTAGGGATTCTACTAGGCACTGGGGATATAAAAAAATATTACTTTTATACTTTGGGGATTGCACAATCTGTGACATATCCTATTATTACTGATCAAATCCAAATTATATGTCTTGAGTATTGTCAATGTGAAGAATCATGTAGCAGATTTCTTGAAGTCATCAGTGTATTTTGAAATTAAATCACATTTCGAATCAGATTATATTATTCATTCTTTATTTAGAAATATTTTATATTAGCATCACTTTTTTCTTAGAGAAAGGTCTAGAATAAGAAGAATCTTTTTCTAATGGTACTTCATGTAAGAATTCATTTGAAGAATATTCTACTATTCATAAAGTTGCTATAGATACTTAACTATCCCAAATTGAGACTTTTTTCTGTTATTCATTTGTACAAACCTTGTTTGTTGATTCATTTATTAAATAATATGTAAGTCTTTAGCATAAAAAAACACTATCCCTGTTTTCAAATAACTCTATTTCTTAATCTAAATTGTTTTAGCCTTTTGTAATTCTGTTTCTAAAATGGTACCATTGGACCAAGTGGTAGCACAGCAGTAACAAAACTGAGCCACATAGAAAGGTCCTGATTCATATTGTTGGATCTCCCTGAACATGGTGGAAGTGCATGTATACACATGATCCAGACTGGCTATGAGAGAGTGTGCCTCAGTGAGAAGACCTGGTAGGAGTGCCTGTCTCCCCTTCTCTCCCTCTTTTTCCTGTCCCTCTCTCATGGAAAAAACAAATAAAATACAATGACAGTACTTCTGAAAGATTTCACAGTAGTAGTATACAATTAAGAGGTTCAGGACAAACGTTTAAAGCAAGTGAACTCAGTATGGAGTTCTCCATAAATGGTCAGATCCCTTGTCTTTTTCTTAGCCCATTGGCAATATCAGGTAAATATTAAAGTAATAATAATAGAAGAGAAATACTCGTCCAGGGATGCACACAACCACCAAATCTTTCCTTTACAAAGCAGCTTGTTTAATTCATTTATTTAGCATGCATTTGAAAAGCACTTAAAATGTTCTGGGTACTGTTTGAAGCAGCAGTCCCCAACCTTCCCAGCACCAGGGAATGGCCCCATGGAAGGTAATTCCTCCACTGACTGGGTGGGGTAGGGGGGTAGTTCATGAAATGAGCCAAGGGCACCACATCCACTGTAAAACAAAAATAGATGTAGAGAGATGGAAATAGAGAAAGACAGGTAGCATCCCCAACAGAGTCTTCATGCCTTGATCTACCCCTTGCTTTAGCCAGACCCAGATAGATCATGGGCTCATGTGTACCCTATGGGTTTAGGCAAGTCTCTAGATGCAAACCGAGAATTTTACAAAGTGGATCACCTCACAGATATTAGAAAGGAGCTACTGATTTTAATGATTTATCAGCTTGCTTATCCACCTCTGTCTATTCGTCCCTGATTGCCAAATGGAATTGTCCACATTTTACCATTGTGTCATCTTCTGGCCCCCAAGATGAATAGACTTAATGTTGATCTTAATAAGGACACATAGGATTAAAAGAAAATTCTGTGATACATCTTCAAGTCTCAGTAATGTTTTACTCTACTGATGTTTCCTTAAAATATCTAACAGCACATTTCTAGAATAGCTTTATTTAAACTATAACTGTCATAGTGCAGTCCAAGTATACTACTATCCCTTTAACTAAATCTTGAAGAAAATTTCTTCAGCATCAGCAAAGAAAATGGTGACTGTTTTCAAAGAAAGTCATGATACCATGAATCATAGATTAGGATTGTGCTCTCCATTAATTTCTACTTGGAAAGAAAAAAAAACTTTGCTCGAAATGTTTCAAAGTGTTGATACGGAGGTGTGCACTTGTAAAATTTGAATTATAAAGATTGATGAAAGTAAAAATTGCCTAAACCTAGAATCTTGCATTCTTATTCCTTGTAGGAAATAGCCAAAAATTTATTGTTTTAATCTTAAAACATAAAAAGAATAGAACCAACAAGAAATATTATTTTAAAGATAACTGTTTCCTTAATAAATAAATAAATAACTGTTTCTTTGAGTGGGAGCAGTGTTAGAATGAAGAATAGTTTTACACAGGGGAATTAAAGTGTATTTTTTTATTACAGTTCTGTAAGATAATAAGCCAATATGCTAACATTTTAAAATATTTGAACGAAATATTTACATAGTGTCTTTTCAGAGAAAAATAACTTACAATCCCTACTATATTTTCCCTTGCTATTTAAATCTTACTGAAGCATATTAGTCTCTTTTATTCAACAACCTTTTTTTCTTTAATTTTCTGAAGGTGCATGTGCTCACCAAAGAGACAGAGGGAGAAGCACTCCCCCAATGAGTCATAGTCATGACACAATTTCTTTTCCTCCATTTCTCTATCTTGTTGTGATTTGGGGCATGCCCACACATGCGCCTGTGTGTTTGTCAAGATGCCAAGGCCAGGATTTGAACAATAGTCAGCCGTGTGGTATTCTGTCCCTTTAAACACTAGGCTATGGGGCTAGCTTTCAATAAATGTTTTTGAAGAACAACTATATATTAGGGATTCTACTAGGCACTGGGGATATAAAAAAATATTACTTTTATACTTTGGGGATTGCACAATCTGTGACATATCCTATTATTACTGATCAAATCCAAATTATATGTCTTGAGTATTGTCAATGTGAAGAATCATGTAGCAGATTTCTTGAAGTCATCAGTGTATTTTGAAATTAAATCACATTTCGAATCAGATTATTCATTCTTTATTTAGAAATAAGTTATATTAGCATCACTTTTTTCTTAGAGAAAGGTCTAGAATAAGAAGAATCTTTTTCTAATGGTACTTCATGTAAGAATTCATTTGAAGAATATTCTACTATTCATAAAGTTGCTATAGATACTTAACTATCCCAAATTGAGACTTTTTTCTGTTATTCATTTGTACAAACCTTGTTTGTTGATTCATTTATTAAATAATACCTAAGTCTTTAGCATAAAAAAACACTATCCCTGTTTTCAAATAACTCTATTTCTTAATCTAAATTGTTTTAGCCTTTTGTAATTCTGTTTCTAAAATGGTACCATTGGACCAAGTGGTAGCACAGCAGTAACAAAACTGAGCCACATAGAAAGGTCCTGATTCATATTGTTGGATCTCCCTGAACATGGTGGAAGTGCATGTATACACATGATCCAGACTGGCTATGAGAGAGTGTGCCTCAGTGAGAAGACCTGGTAGGAGTGCCTGTCTCCCCTTCTCTCCCTCTTTTTCCTGTCCCTCTCTCATGGAAAAAACAAATAAAATACAATGACAGTACTTCTGAAAGATTTCACAGTAGTAGTATACAATTAAGAGGTTCAGGACAAACGTTTAAAGCAAGTGAACTCAGTATGGAGTTCTCCATAAATGGTCAGATCCCTTGTCTTTTTCTTAGCCCATTGGCAATATCAGGTAAATATTAAAGTAATAATAATAGAAGAGAAATACTCGTCCAGGGATGCACACAACCACCAAATCTTTCCTTTACAAAGCAGCTTGTTTAATTCATTTATTTAGCATGCATTTGAAAAGCACTTAAAATGTTCTGGGTACTGTTTGAAGCAGCAGTCCCCAACCTTCCCAGCACCAGGGAATGGCCCCATGGAAGGTAATTCCTCCACTGACTGGGTGGGGTAGGGGGGTAGTTCATGAAATGAGCCAAGGGCACCACGTCCACTGTAAAACAAAAATAGATGTAGAGAGATGGAAATAGAGAAAGACAGGTAGCATCCCCAACAGAGTCTTCATGCCTTGATCTACCCCTTGCTTTAGCCAGACCCAGATAGATCATGGGCTCATGTGTACCCTATGGGTTTAGGCAAGTCTCTAGATGCAAACCGAGAATTTTACAAAGTGGATCACCTCACAGATATTAGAAAGGAGCTACTGATTTTAATGATTTATCAGCTTGCTTATCCACCTCTGTCTATTCGTCCCTGATTGCCAAATGGAATTGTCCACATTTTACCATTGTGTCATCTTCTGGCCCCCAAGATGAATAGACTTAATGTTGATCTTAATAAGGACACATAGGATTAAAAGAAAATTCTGTGATACATCTTCAAGTCTCAGTAATGTTTTACTCTACTGATGTTTCCTTAAAATATCTAACAGCACATTTCTAGAATAGCTTTATTTAAACTATAACTGTCATAGTGCAGTCCAAGTATACTACTATCCCTTTAACTAAATCTTGAAGAAAATTTCTTCAGCATCAGCAAAGGTACATTTCCCACACAATTGATTTAAATATGGCACAAGCATTAATTATGGAGCTTATATTAATATATTTACATTTTGAAATAACTCAAAACCAGCAGAACTACTTCATTTCTCCCTCCTTCTAAAACAGAAAATGTAAACCTTTTAGCAGGAAGAAAGATTCTTAATGCCTATGGCATCACTTATCCACACTGCTGATGATAAAGTTCGAAGAGGAATTTAATTCCTTTCTATACATAGCTGCATTCGGTAAAAGCCTGTGGCCACACAATAATAAATGCTGTAGTAATATGAGCCATTTTCCTCCTCATTATGAAGTTTGAACTCATAATTCTAATAGTGTGTTATTATGTATTTGTATTTAATTTGTCTACCCTGCTAATATACATTATAAAATACAATTACAGAAAAGCAGTGGGAGGGAAAAGATAGCGGCAATCCCAACAAAGACAGATGGAGTTTCTAATTACACTGAAAAGAAGTAGAGATACCACTGAGGTTGGAAAATAAAAGATATATGCTTTAGCTAAGAAGATTTGCTAAGTCCTGATTTTACCTTTTGGGGCATGTTGGATCATGTTACTCCACTGCTTAAAATCCTCTTCTGACTTCCCATCCCAGTAAGGATAAAAATGAAAATAAAGCTCTAGACAATCTGAGCCCCTTCTGTGACTTCAGTTGCTCAAACCTCTTTGCTCACTCCATCAGTATTGGCCTCTTTGCTGTCCCTCCACAGGCAAACTCGGAATTGTCACATTTGTTTATCCTTCTGGTTGGAATTCTCTTCCTCCAGATACACTTGTGGTTCCCTCTGTTGCCTCCTGATCGTTGCTCAGATGCCATTTTCTCAGTGAATTTTTTACCATATTTTATAAAACTACAATCTTTCCCCAAATTCTTCTTCTCTGCTTCATTTTATTTAACACCACTTTTTGATATTCCATGTAATTTACTTATTTATATAATTTATATTCTGTATTCTCCCACAAGTGTATAAACCACTAGGGAAGAGATTTTTATCTGCTTTATGGCTACTTTCTCTGGCTACTTTCTCAGTACCTGTATCCATGCCAGGTACATTGTAGGTGCTCAGGAATACATGTATGAATGAACGAATGAATGAATTGTGCTATATAGTACCATAAAGGAAACATCTCTGTTTCACTGATAATGTCTGAACTTTCTAGATTACTCACAGTTACATATATGCAATCACTTTAGGGAAAAAAAACCTCTTCACAAGTCACCCACCCCTTTTGTTTCTGACTAAAGTTTCCTTTTTGCCCTCCTAAAAGGTAACATGATACATATCTTAAATTAAATGATTTGCATTTTCTATTGGAGAACAAACTGAAATGTTCACAGAGAGAAAGATAACCTCATAAGCAAAAGTATATCTGAAACCCAGAACATAAATAGCATTTCAGTGCTCTTTGATAGGATACAATATTACAGGAAGCTGAATGTCAAAGTATAGAAGCTCTTTCTTTCCTGTCATATAATACAGACCTAAGAATATGCTCTCTTATAAGTTGAAAATTGAAGATTATTCATATTTTAAATGGAACTTCCAGGAATGTATACATACATGGTGGGGGTGGGGGTGGGGAACAAGATAGACACATGTCCTCAAAAAACAACAAAACAAAACAAAACAAAACAGAAACCCATGAGATCTGACCCAAGATCACTGACTTTTATTCTTATAACATTCAGTGTAGAATTTATATAAAATATTTATTTAGCAGTATATCATCAGCTGAAAAGGACTGGTAAGTACAGTAAATAATTAATTTACAACTGCTTTGAACAAAAAGCAAGCTTCTTAATCACTAGGCTGCTAAAGAATCCCTTAGCATAAAATAATAGGTATTGTTGCCAGCCTGGGAAATGCTAGTGTTATTTTTTTTTTTGAGTATATATATATATTTTGCTATAGAGTGTGTGCGCTCACCAGAAAGA
>NW_006159434.1:3008364-3024808 GCF_000334495.1 Tupaia belangeri chinensis | reverse complement strand
CCACGGTTGACTACGTGGGAGTCCAGCGACATAGCCATTACGCTAACTGCTGGTCCCGCTAGTGTGTTTTTTAAAAATAATTCTATCATCTCTTGGATTTCTACAAAAAAAAAGGCTGTTAATCCATTCTTGAAAATTAGTTCATCCACTATCAGTCACATATGCTACAAAAGATTGCAAAATGATTGTGAGAAAAGAGGGATTATTGTCTGCACAAACTGAATGAGAAGATTTAAACTACTATTAAAATAAAGGAATGAATAAATGACCTAATTTGGGTTAAATTTTTTTTCATGATAAAACTGTATTGGATTGCACATCATTAAAAGCTGCCTCATTTTCCTAACAGGCAGCTCATAGTTGACCTAATGAGTGGAATCACATGGACTGGGTCACAGCCTTGTGTACCATACTTGCTCCATATCCTTGAGGCTGGAAGAATGCTGTTTGCACATTTGTTTGACAAGCAATCACAATGGGATATTTTCTGGAAAAAAAAATCTTTCAAGTACAAACCATTTTTAAAAGAATCATTCATTGTTTCTAGTTATGGGTTTTAATAGATTGATCAGTAGGATGCATAATATTACTATACTTACTAATATTAATATAATAATAAATTAATTCTCTTGAAATTTTAAGGAGATTTTACTTTCAAAATTATATTGAGAATTATCTTTGTACTTTATTAGCTTTTTTATAATATATGTTTCTTTTCTGAGTGTCTAAATCAGGGATTTAAACCCCAGGGATTAGTTAATCTACTGTGCTGGCTAACAAAATTTCACTCCCCACCCGATTGCACTGGGCGCATTGTGACAAAGCTAAGCTATGTATTCAGAGTGCTTGTGCTGGAGCAGTGGCAGGGAGAAGATTTTGAGAAAGATATTAATTACACTGTAAATAACACTTGGACATGCAGTGTTTCAGAATGATCAATAATTATTCATTTATTCATCTAGCAAACACTTATTGAAATGTTATACACTGGAATTCAAAATATAACCATGCTTTCAAAAAGCTCACTATCTGGTCAGGAACCAGGATGTTGCACAAATAACATATATTGTTCTAAGTGCAATTACAGAATTATATTTTAGATTTAGTCACTAGAGAATGATGGTTAAAACCCACTTGTTTGTTTTTCAAGCCACTGGGACCAGAATCTAAACTATGATTGGTATGTGGGATCTGGCTTTTTCTACAATATGCTTAAATGCTGAGCTATAGGGCCAGCCTACCTCTGTTTGTTTTTACCAGACGAATTTTCATAGCAGAGGAACAATTTGACTGAATATTGAAAGAATATTGCATAATCATTTATACCGAAGTTACAATAAATTTATAGTTTCCAAATGTAGATACTCAATACTGCCACTAATTCTTAGTCACCAGGATAGAGGAACTCTCGGATTCTTTTCCAATGTTTTGTCAGTGTCACTCCAGACTTAAATTTTTTTCTCTCACAAATCTCTTTTTATTTTTGGCTTTTGCTATAGGGTATGTGTACTTAGTGGAGAGAGAAAGAGAAAGACAGAGAGAGGGAAATTGAGAAATCACCCCTTAAAGGGGATGGGCATTCTGCAATCCTCTCTTCTCCATTTTCCTGCTGGGATTTTGGAAATGCATGCAAAAGTGCTCAGTGTGATCCTCAGGCTTCTGGGTCTGGGACCAGGGTCAACCATATGGAAATCCAGTGCCTTAATCACCATGCCCAGCTCTGGAAATCTAACATTCCACCTTCTTACTCAGTCTTAATGAAAGACTTAGCATTGATGAAATTGAGATAATAAGACCAGAGTTACTATAATTTTCTTTCTTCTTCTGTACTGTGAATTTCCATACCACATATTCTTTTCTTCCTCAACCATACTCAATAAAAGAAGATCCCCTTCTTCTCCATATACGAATTTCTTCCCTTGTATTTCTTCTGTTCCTCTAGAGAACTTGTTCCATCAGATATACCATCTCTATATACTTTGTCAATAACATAAATCTCTCTAGCTATTAAGCCTTTTTCTTTTTAACTAAGAGTCATCACAAGAGTAGTCTACATTAATCACTACCATTTTACCACTGTTCTTTGTCACAAAAATACAACCACATGCCTTTTCACCCACCCTTACCACCCCCTTGAAATGGGTCTTCCTAAATTTTCCAATGGGTCAGTATTTCCAAAAGCCATTTTTACCCCTGTATCTTATTTCATCTTTTGATATTTGAGGCTGATTTTGATATTTGAATCTCCTTTTAAAACTGCCCTTCTTCAGCATTTATGATATCTTTTTCTCTCATTTTCCTCTAGCATTCTGACTATTTCCTCCTTACTCTCTTTATAGGCACTTCAGTGTTGAGAGTCCTAAAATGTTGATATTCAGGGATCTATTCTCACTACTTGTTCTTTTGACTCGGCAGATTCTTCCTGGATAACCTCAGATATACCTATGTCTGCACTTTTATGCCTATAACTGCACATTTCCTAAAATCACTACAGAATTTCAAATCATGTATATTCAACTTTCAGTTGGGTATCACCATTGGTATATTACATTGACCCTTAAACACACAGATGCACACACACACACACACACACACACACTTTCCTCCTCGAGGTTTCTCTTCCTTCATCCCATCTTTCCTCCCTCTTCAAGCACTATAGTGTCAAAAGTTTAGGACAACAAAACAAAACCTTTCATAGAGTTCTTATTGAATACATACGTGCCATCAACTGTAAGAAATTATGCAAAGCTAGGATATAAAGTGCAGAAAATAAAAGTGACCTCATGACCTCTTTCAAAATATTCTAGAGCATGCTGACATTGTTCTAATTATAATTTGGGCATGAATAACACACTAATGTAAGTAGAATTAATAGACAATCTTGTAGCCTCCAAAATATCTTAGAGAATGTTGTAGTTTGTTTAAAACAGATTTCTAAGAATAACACTAATTGTCATAAGTTAATAACAAAACATGTTTTATCATTATTTGCTAATCCCTATTCCAAAGTATTTTTTAAAAATAATTGTCTACTTTATTTTATTTTTTACTGATTATTGTTTTTAAATTTCACCAGAGAAAGACAGAAAGAGAGAAAAGGAAAGTGAGAAAGCAAGCTACCAGGTCCAGGACTCAAACTGTGGTCCACTATGTGGGAGTCCAGTGCCCTTAATCACCACTCCACCTGCTGGTCCCCAAAATATTTTCTTAAAATCAGGGAAGTAGTTTGAGTCTGTTACCATTAAAAGTCAAATGCAGATTTTGGCCTGGATATTTTCAATACCTGAAATAAAAGTGGAGTTTATGCCTAGAAGATGAGGATTACTCTTTCAATTTGATTGTCAGGAGCCTATGAGACTAGTAAAGGGAGCTTAGTTTTGTATGTTCTAATATTATTTTCTAAAACTATCTTCTTTATTCCTACTTCTTACTCATGTGATATTTCCTTGGGTTTCTTCTAACCAGCATCAAATTTGGGGTGGTCATTAGATGATAGCAGGTGGTGTGGTGGTTAAGGTACTGTACTCTCACATGGCCAACTATGGTTCAAATTCTGTCCCTGGTGGCTTGAACATCATGATGGGTATGTATGTGTGAGCCCAAAATCCTGAGAGGAGAAGGATTTGTGGCATGGACATCACCCTTTGATGATTTCTCACTCTCTGGGAAGCACACACCCTTTGGTAAAAACAAATCCAAATTGAAAAGGCTAATTTGTTATTTGTTTATATTAGTTTATTTTCAGTTAATCAACTAACTCTCACTAAAATGTTTGAATTATCAGATTACTTTTGTTTATAAGTTAGAGTAGTCACAGAAAATAAAATGAGTCTCTGATTGCAAAGTTTCCAACCCATGCAGACAAGTGGAAACAAAAGAAAAGAGAAATAAGCCAACAATAATAAAAATTACAAAAAAAAAGATTAGAAATAATAAAGTTACCAAAGAAATGGTAACTTCTATCTTAAGGTTAGATCGTGAGAAGCTTGGGAGAAGGAAGTTACTGAAGGGTTTTAAGCCAGAAAATGACATCATCATATGAACATTGTGTATAGATCACTTTGATGGACATATAACAATTGTATGGAGAGACCAGCAGGTGACATAATGGGGCAATGTAAAACTCATGCCGGGCACGTGTGCATGAGTGCCCAAAATCCTGAGAGGAGAATGGAGGAGAAGGGATTGGGGCAGCCGTCTCCCCATGGGGGGCGATTTGTCGCTTCCTGTTTCTCTGTCTCTCACTGTCTCTTTGGCAAGCACAAACACCCCATAGCAAAAAAAAAAAAAAAAAAAAAAAAAAAAAAAAAAAAAAAGAAAGAAAGAAAGCAAGCAAGAAAAAAACTCTCTCTAATCTATCTATCTATCATCTATCTATTTATATCAGACTGTTACAAAACTGGATCTGGAAGACCAGTTAGAAAATTATTATAATTACCTAGGCCTAGATGTATGTGGGCCTTGCCTAAAGCAATGAGAATGAAATGAAAAAGATAAGACATAATGGGAAGGGTGCTTACTCAGTTTGATATATGGACATGGAGGTAAAAATATTTTGGAATGACTTCTAATTTCTGTGGTGAGATCTGGAAATATTAACCAAGATGTGAGATACAGGAAAATATAGGTCTGCGGAAGGAGGTTTTGATGTTAAGATTAATTTTGGACACACTAACCTTGAGAAGTCTGTTGCATGATGAAATGGAAGATGTCCAATTGCAGCTGGTTTTATTCATTTGAATGTCAGGAAACAGATCTGGTTGAGAGAGGATTAAGATTTTTGAGCATCAGCCCTGTCAAACTGAAAGGGAAGATTGAGGCAAAGTATGTAAAGCAAGACTTTATTTTGGCTAAAGCTGAGAATGACCACTGACATGTCAAAATTCAAGTTGCCCTGAATATGTTCACCAAGGTCTTACAGATTTCAGAATAATTTTACAGACAAAAACTGTGTGAATGGGGAGGGAGATTACATCAGTTTTTCAAAACTTTGTATTGTTTAAAAGGCTTTAGCAAGAAATCTTATACAATAGTGATTGACTAAATACCATGAGGAGGGAAGCACATGACCTCATGGTTATTTAGGGTTAGCAGGCTTAATCTTAAACAAAGTCTGGAGACAGTGAGTCTGATTTATAGTTGTAATTGCTGAGAAATATAAACAGTTTGAAGGTTACAGCTAGTAGACGTGACTGGGGCATATTGTCTATGTCCTCTGGGCCTGATACATTTTAACGTGCCTCACATTCCTTAGGTTGGGCTGACTTGCTTTTCTTTCTCAGCATATTGATAGTAATTTAAGTACTGATAGCAAATGAATTTATCCAGGGAGAGTATATTGAGTGAGAAGAGGATTGAAGATAAAACTATAAAGAGCACTTGCATTAAACAGAAAATAAAAAATAAAGAAAAATTAGTCAGTAAATGAAGTCTCCCCCAAAATAGTAAAATGTAGCAAAAGAACCAGGGCAGTGCCTTATCAAGAAAGCCTAATACATGAGACAAAAAAAAATGTAGTTAATTGTACCAAATCTCATAGAACAATCTTATTCCACATGAGACTGCTTTCTTTCTAGCAGGAGCTGAAAAGAAATATTTGCGCTTACTTTCTTCATACTCAGCTCAGCTATCAAAAAGTGATATCTGAACCAAAATATATAATTAATTCTTGTCCTTTTCTATTCTTGAAAAATTATAATACAGACAGAATAAGTAAAAAGGAAAAGAAGTACAGGAATGGGAAGTTTGACTTATATTGATGGTTTGTGTCAAAGTAAAGAACAATATACTAGTTATCCTTTACAAAGCTGGACTGTCTTGTGGAGTTAATATCAAAAAAATATTTCAATATCAATTAACTTACTACCAAGAGCTTCTAAGTACAAAGATGAACACGATATGAACTTCATCCTCGAGGAGTTTGTAGTCTAAGAGAAAACAGATTCTTTAACTCTGATAAAATAAAATGAGAAGTGCTGGAAGTATTAAGTACGTCTAAAATTTAGTTTTTAGTTATTAAGTTCTGATTCGAGTGTTTAGATCATAATGTCTTCATGTTTTTTGAAGAGTTACATGTTCCAAAACACATAAGTGTATTTATATGTATGTTTTAATTACATTTGTAATTTACATCATAGATATTAATAGCTCAATATGTCAGTATGGTTTCCTGATATGTTACACAATGAGGTTTTATATATAGTATATATAAAGTGTTATCTATATATATTATTTTGAAGTGTTTTTACATTTATAGCTATAGTTTGAATGTGTCTCCCCAGAATTAATGTGTAAAAATTTGGTACAGGTGAGCCACTTGCTGCAGTGTTGTGTGGGTAGAGATTTAATATGATTATGATGTTGATAGGTTGGGCCCTTGGGAAGTGGTTAGGTATCAGGGAGGAAGAGGGAACATGACTGAATCCTAGTGGCTCTATAAGAAGAGGAAATGAAACAGACATTCTGTCCTGCTCAAATCTCTGCCCTCAAACAGGTTATCCACCAGTGAGAAGACTCTCACCAGATGTGGCACCTGAATCTTGAACCTCCAAACCATAAACAGAATAAACCTCTATAAATCACCCAGAACTGGGTAATTCTATTGTTAGCAACAGAACAAGCTAGAATATTACACATGTACACACACACACATGCACACATGGCAAATATCCTTCCATAATTTTTTTTCCTTCTGAAATTAATCAGGAGCAGAAATAATCAATGAACATTTAATAATGACATTGCTTTATACATACACTCTCTCCTAAAATCATAGCTCAGTGCACTAAAACTTTTGATAGTTCCAAATATATATATATACATATATAGTATACATTTTAAGCAACACAAATAAAATAGTATATAATATCGGTATGTAAACCACTAAGATAATGTTAATAGTTAACATGAAAAAAAAAAATAAAATAGTATATAATATCGGTATGTTAACCACTAAGATAATATTATTAGTTAACATGAAAAGAAAAAAATCATTTTCAAACTGAATTGTATTCAGGCATATGATTTTCTTTGTAGTATTTTGACTAACAAAGTAATGTGTCTGGCTAGATAATCACCCAGATCTGCCAATTCAAAATCAAAAGAAAGTAAAGAATGCTCTCCAAACTATAACTTTCTCATTATTTCTCTCATTTCAGAAGTCCAAGTTTTTCTTTACCTTTGGAGTCATAAACTAAAAGATTGATAGCAACAAGAAGATAGCTTAATGTAGTGGGAAATATAGCCTATCTATGGTAATGAAAACCTGGAAGATTAGAGGAAAATTTAAACATCAAGCCAAATGCCTTGATTAAACAGACTTTGTGAATTAGAAAGGATTTTGACTGAGAACATTTGACTTGTGATTGTTTCTCTAGCTTTCTTTTTTAGCCTTGTAAATAATACCTTGATTAAACGTTCACTTTTAATGTCTGGATAACCTTTTCTCCTCTTTACATTTTCAACAGCATCTATTCCAGCTATCTATCTACATAATCATTCATCTAGGAAAATATTTTGATTATTGTCTGTAGAAGGTTTTAATCCATAATTTATTTGTTTTGGATGTAAATTGGAAGACAGTGTTTCAAGAAAGATACTTTTAGTTATTATGCCAAATATTAAAAGGTGACTTTAGGGCCAACTCCAGGGCCTAGTGGTTAAAAGAGATGGGCTGTTGCCATAGGCAAGAAACCTCAAATCAGAAAATGGAGTACTTCTTTTGCCAAAGTAAACTACACTTAAAAACAGAAAACAAAACAAAAACAAGAACTGGATCCCACATGGCCAACCACCATTAGAATCCCTGCCCTGGCAACTTGAAAAACACACTGGGAATGTATGCATGTGTGCCTCGAATCCAGACAGAACGGAGAAATCAAAGATAAAGGACTGTGGCATGATGATACCCTGTTGAGACCTGCTTTCTTCCTTTATCTCTCTTTCTCTCTGTCTTTAGCTCTCTGGAGAAAGCTTGCACCCTCTGAAAAAAATTTTACTGGCACTTTATTTCTGCTTTCATCAATACATCATTTCCTTTGTAATGTGGTAAATTCAAAGCAATAGAAAAGTTAAAGTGTGACCAGCAGTAGATGTAATGGCTATGTTGCTAGACTCTCATGTAGTAGACTACAGTTTGCGTCCCGGACCTGGTGGCTTGAACTCACGCCGAGTGTGTGTGTATGCGTGCCCAAGATCCTAAGAGGAGAATAGAGAAGGGATTGCATTGTGGTCTTCTCCCCCTCAGGGGGTGATTTCTTGCTTTCTGTCTCTCTATCTCTATCTATCTGGCAAGCACATGACCCTATAGCAAAAGCCTCTCAAGAAAAAAGTAAAACAACAAAAGTTAATATGTGCTCACTGTACTTTTATATGAAACCATCTACAGCTTGAACATGGGGTTCTCAAAAAGAAATGAGTCCATGAATTGAGGATAATATATAATTCTGTATTTATAAATCAAATCTAAAAATTAGGTCAAGTATTATGCCATCTCAGTATAAAAAATTTGTAGATAGTTTTTAATAAATTCAATCATTGTTTAATATTCTTATAAACATTTATAAGGGATTCTTTCTTGTTCAAATTATTGTATAATACAATAGCATTAAAGATTTCAGTTGTGACTTCCAAGACCAGGGAGATGCAAAGAAGAGAATCAGCTAGAGCTCTGTGTTTACTAAGGAAAACTATTGTATTCTCCAGTCTTCTCTCATATCAACCCATAGAGAAACTATCAACAGTGCCCTTTGAGGTTTTTAGAAGCCATTCTTCCAACACTCAATAGGAGGGCTTGAGAGCAAGATTGGAATCAAACTACAAATTTGTATTTAAGGTTTTGAAGTATGCATACCTACCATTCCAAAAGTCTATATGTTTTTAACTCAGATCAACTTACCTTTTTATTGAAAAGCTATCAACAACTGCATTTCTTCACAGCACTTATGACAAGTGTAAGCTAATAATAAACACATTTGTTTACTTCCACATTCTGTAACATTATTTTAATTGAGAAGTAATAAAATAGTGTAAGAGCCAAGAATTTTGGTTAGATAATTAATGAATAACACTATGGAAAAATGTCAATTACTCATCTCCTGTACTGACATATATATGTATGTGTATGTGTGTGTATGTGTGAATGTGTGTATTTCCAAATGAAATGTTCAGTTGGTAAGTTAGAAATATCTTTCTATGCTTTAATATTAAGCAGATGGCTCATACTTTCAAGACAGTATTTATTGAATAATATGTATAATCATGGAAATGATTCAATAACAATGAAATGTAAATATCAAAATATTTGCACAAATAAGATTGACTTTGTAAAACTGATTTTTAAATTACTGTGTTGTGTTTCACATCTGTTTTATCCTTAATTTTGACAACAGTATATTTCTCCCTTTCTTTTTTTTTGGAGAGGTTTTTGCTATAAGGTGCATGTGCTCGCCAGACAGACAGAAAGACAGAGAGATAGAAAGCGAGAAATCACCCCCCAGGGAGATGGCCATGCCGCAATCCCTTTTCATCCATTCTCCTCTCAGGATCTTGGGCTCTCATGCACACATGCCCGACCTGAGTGTTAAGCCACTGGGTCCGGGACGCGAACTGCAGTCAACTACGTGGGAGTCCAGCGACATAGCCATTACGCTAACTGCTGGTCCCTCTCCCTCTTCTTATTTACCATCAGCTGTTCTCTATAAATAGGTATTATATTTAATGGTTTGCTTTGTCCTGACCATTCTGGTCAAGCTCTGGCCTCCATTGATACTATACCTTCAGCTCTCAACTGAAGTGAGATTTTCTTCAGAAGACCTTCCTTATGTTTCCTGTTAGATAATATCCCTATGATATGTTCTGATAGAACCATGTTCTTTTCCATAGCAAATTCACACTTCTAACTTTAAATTTATTGGCATGATAATTTTATTAATGTAATTTCCCCTAACAAAATAGCCACATGAAATAGACTCTGCTCCCCATTATTTGTTTCTCACGTTGCCTGATATCAAGAAGTCACTCAATGAGGGAGGAAGGAAGGGAGAAAGAGGTAGGTAGAAGGAGGAACAAAAATGCCAAAATAAAGCTTCTTGTTCAGTTGACATATAATTGAGCAGATTTTGTTCTCTTTTTGTGCTTTCTTCCTATTTGTTTGTTTATTTATTTATGAGACAAAGATGTGTTGCTGACAGATCTGCATCTTGTTTATTTATTTATGAGACAAAGATGTGTTTTTGACAGATCTGCAGGCTCCTACCCTAGCCTCCCAGCTAGCTAAGACTATAGATATATACCATCAGACCTAGCCTGTTTTTATTGGGCTGGGAACTAAATCCAGGGCTTGTCATGTTCTCTAAGCCTCTGAGTAACAGTATCTTAGCAGCACATGTGACCACAGGTGAGCCCGTTTTACTTTTTGGTGACAGAAATGAATAGTTATGATGCTTTTTTTTTTTCTTTTGTACATTGATTAATCCATGGTAATCTGTAGGACTGGTCAGTTACCTAGAGACACCTCCTAAACTAAGGGAGGAAAAAAAAAGTTTTACCTCTTGATCAAACAAGAATTCAAGTGAGGTTCTAATATGTGAGTGTATGTTCTAATAAAGGGTAAAGAAGTGACACTATTTTGGTGAAGGTGATTTGCTGAAGGTGATTCTCATTTGACAAAGGTTGAATTTGAGGTGCTTCTATGGTTTCACTGTGGTTTGTGCCCCCCCCCCCAACAAAGACTCATGTTCTGCATGCTTTGTCTCCAGTACAAGAATTCAAGTGAGGTTCTAATATGTGAGTGTATGTTCTAATAAAGGGTAAAGAAGTGACACTATTTTGGTGAAGGTGATTTGCTGAAGGTGATTCTCATTTGACAAAGGTTGAATTTGAGGTGCTTCTATGGTTTCACTGTGGTTTGTGCCCCCCCCCCCAACAAAGACTCATGTTCTGCATGCTTTGTCTCCAGTGAAATGGTACTGGCAAATGAAACATTTACGAGGTGAGACTTAATAGTGCTTAGAGCATGGATTAAGAGGTCAGACTTAATAAATAGTGCTTAGAGCATGGAGGTATCTTCCTCATGAATGGATTAATGCTATGTCTCATGAGAGGGAGTTCTTACTCTCTTGAGTAGAGATTAATTTTTTCAGAGTGGTTGTTATGAAAGATGACTGCTCACAGGTCATGCTTTCTCTTTCTCTCTCTGCATGGGTCTGCTGATCTTTCCTCTTTTCTCTGCAATATTGTGATGTAGGACCAGAGACTGGCCAGATGCTTGTCCCATGGTCTTGTCCTTTCCAACTGCCAGAACCATAAGCCAAATAAATCTCTGTTCTATATAAATAACCCAGTCTCAGGTATTTCTGTTTAGCAACACAATAATAAACTAAGACAGGTGCAAAGGTTGTGACAGTATTTTTTCTACTCCTTCTTATGAAAGCATTATTAAATGACAACATATGTAAGACACATAGATAAAAGAGCCAATCCATTTCCAAATTCCCAGCAGTGGCTCTTCATTTTAGGGGGATTAGTTGGTCATTCAACTACCAATCACAATTTAGGCAGAGATTGAACTTTTTTTTTTAATATTTCTGAATATTGCTCAGTTACTCTTTTGGTATAAACATTCTTACTCAAATTTCACCTTGATAATGTTGTTTTATTCTTTTCCCCTATGGAAATTATAAATACTATTTTATGAATAATTTAAAACTTTTGCATTTGTTTTATTCTTTTCCCCTATGGAAATTATAAAGACTATTTTATGAATCATTTAAAACTTTTGCATTTATACTTTCTTTTTAATGTAACTAAAGCCCTTTTACCCTCATCAATCATACATCTGTATTTCCTTTAAAAATAATAGTAAATATAACTGTATATAAAGATGGAGGTGGAAAGTGAGTGATGATAAAGAATAAAGATGCATACTGTATATTTTATTGATGACCAGATTGAAGAGAACTTGAGAAGTAAGTGCCAAGATGCATAGTTCACTTTACCAAGCATTCCCTTCAAATGGTCTCTTTCTATTTTAGATGTAATTTGATGCAGAGATGATTACAAAGTGCAGGAAAACATAGGCTCCCTAAGCAAAACCAAACAATATTGACTAAGTGTTGTGTCACTGCAAGCAGACATTCAGACTCCCTGATGTTTTAATTTTTGATTTAATTTTTTCATAATGCTGCACAGTTGCATCTCTGTGTCTCAGACAGGAAAGAGAAAAAAATAACAAACTAAACCATTAGGGCTTTGTATTTACTTACTTTTTAAAAATTATTTTTTCTATTTTTATTATCTCAAATTCAGAGGCCTCCCAGGATTATAAAAGAGATGTGATTGGGTTATTATCTGTCAAAGATAAAATACAGTGACTCATACAAAATTAAATCAAAGAGAATTGTAAAAACTAAAATGATATCACTTTCCCAACATTCTCATAATCAAGTTCTCATTTACCTTGGGTATATAAACATGCAGTTAGATGCTCTATCTTTTCTTATTTCCTGTACTCTGATTGATGTCTCTATAACCCACTGCTATATGGAACACATCTACTTCGCAAACATTTTTTTGGGTTATAACATGAAATTAACAGCTAAATATTTTTATTCTAAAGGCATCCTGTTGCTCTTATAAAAGTCAAACTTATCCTAAGGCTTTCAATAGTCTAATTTCTAAAATTAAGCCAAGAAACAATTCTTCCCACTTTTCACATTTAGAAAGTTTTGTCTGTATAATTTTGAATTGCTTGATTTTATAACTTACATTCTTATCTTGGAAAATTTTATGCTTTGGCTATTTTCATTTCTACCAATATTAAAGAGTTTAAATACTGACTTTTTCATGGTTAACTAAACTGACTTTATTAGCTCTGGGATTAGATCTAGAGAGAGGCGAGGAGAAGACAGGAACTAGAAAACAGAATGACAGTCATTTTTGAAACGACCACATATACACACATAAAAAGTAAAGGAAAGTTTGACATCACAATTTTTCTGCCTACTCTGATGAAAATGAACATAAAAATGAGTAATACCTTTATTCAATGTCTATTACATGCCATGAACAGTACATTCAGTATCTATTGTAAATAGGTATTATTATTCTTATTTTACAGATCAAGGATGTAGGTAATTAGACTCCAAGTCCCTTAGCAAAGAATTGACTAAAATTAAACCCAATTTCATCAACCATCAAGGCCCACTATCATTGTTTCTGCACTGCACAAGAAGAAGAGAGTGTAACCTTGATACTGGTGAAGTTCAACTTCCTTCTTAGAACAAATTAGATGAACCTGTACCTTCTAGTCAAGAACTCTTCCATATTATTTTCTTGACACGTTGAAATGTAGCTGAGTATTTCATACTAGGTAAAAATAATTCAAGGGATGACTTAGTTCTTCTAAGCTTTCTACATGCAAGGTGCATTTTACCACCATACCAGAGAATTTGCATTTATAGCAGAGTGTTAAAAACCATTGATGGTGGTCAGATTGGGATTTTTTTTTTTTTTTCGAGTCATAGAAGAAACTTTGTGACAGTTACGGTCAGATACCAAGGAAGGAAATATAATTTACTTAGCATAATATTTTTCACCTTGGCGATCTCTTTTTCAATAATGTTACAGGGAAGGATCAGCATGTAACACAGGCTGAAAGGGCCTGTGATTATAACCTATCTTAAATTTGGATTTTGATAACTCTCCCTATTAGCAAGTTTTGCTCTAGTAAGTGATTCCTTACAAACTGTTAGTGACTTTTGAATAGCTCAAGTCCCAGGTTTCCTAGACATCTGTTGTGAAAAACGTGGTAGGTGTTGATTGATCCAGCAAGAAATGAAAAAGCGGGAAGCCCAGGGTTGCCTAGAGACCTAGATAGCTACTTATAACCCATTCTGATGCTATGATTTTACAAGTCTGTGATAATGGTGATGAGGATGATTTCTGCTCTTTTAACTTCCCAAACCCACTGTAGAGCACATTCTAAAATTTCCCAGATGATGAAAGTTAAAGTTTGATTAAATTGGGAGTTTGGAAGAGTGGCTGGGAGGCATGCAGCACAGTTAGAAAGAATAAATCTCAAGTGAGAGTTTATTGTCTTCCTCAAAAGAGGGCCTAAGGGTTATAGTTCTATTCTTGCTCCATGAATATCAGTAATGCCAGGTCTTTTCATTTTCCTGATGCCTGGTTACTACTATAGAGTAAGAGGAGAAAATTCTTGAACAAATTTCAAAGTTACGAAATGATTTAACTAGTTCATCTATACTTCCGAAATTGAACTAAAATAAGGGGACAAATGGTCTGGATGCTGAGCTAGGCAATTTTGGAGAGAATAACAGAAAATGACTCAATGATTTATTTGTTGTTTTATCATAGAATAGTACTCCCCATAGGGCATGTGTACTCACTGGAGAGAGACAGAGAAAAAGTGAGAAATCACCCCCCAGTGGGAATGGCCATGGGTCAATCTCTTCTTCAAAAGTACAAGAGTAATGATACTGGCATAATGTTATAATTTTTTGTTTTGTTATTAATTATAGCTGTTAATCTCTTGCTGTACTAGATTTATAAATGAAACTGTATCATACGCACAGAAAAAAAATAGTCACTATAAGGTTCAGCACTATCTGTGGTTTCAGGCTCCATTGGGGGTCTTGGATTGCATCCTCCACAAATAAGGGGATCTCTTTATTGCCTAAACAACTTTTTTCTCTTTAAAAAGATGTGTTTATTGCTATAAATTTATTTCTGAGCATTGCACCACTATTTCTAGTTTATGACTATTAATGAAGATTCTACACATACAGCTTTTTTGCGAATTGCATGAAAGTGGCATGTTAAGTGTTATAAGTAACTCCTAAAGTCTTTACTGTAGAAACTATTTCCTTTTACCTCCTCATAGCCATGTTTGAGTGTTTTGTTTTACGGCATCCTTGACAGCATTTGTTATTTACCTTATTTCTACTTTTGCCATTTGGCTACCTGTACTCATTGTAATTTTTATCTGCCTTTCCCTGATGCGCAATGATGTTGAATATCTTTTTTTTTTTTGAGAGGTTTTTTTCTTGCTATAGGGCATGTACGCTCGCCAGACAGACAGAGACACAGAGACAGAAAGTGAGAAATCACCCCCCAAGCGGGATAGCCATGCCGCAATCCCTTCTCCTGCATTCTCCTCTCAGGATTTTGGGCACGCACGCACACGCCTTGGCGTGAGTTTAAGCCACCGCCGGGTCCGGGACTTGAACCACGGTCGACTACATGGGAGTCCAGCGACATAGCCATTACACTAACTGCTGGCCCCATTGTTGAATATCTTTACATAGGCTTTTTGTGATTTCCATTTCTTCTTCAGTCTTGTGTTTAGACTATTTTCTAACTGTATTATTTGTCTTCTTTCTGTTAAGTTATGTGTTTTATATATAAATATGTTTTCTATAAAGTAGTCCTGGAACCAGCAGATGGTGTAGAGGTGACGTTGCTGGACTCCCACATGGCCGATCACAGTTCAAGTCATGGACCTGGTGGCTTGAAACTCACACTGAATGCATGTGCACGCATGCCCATGATCCCAGGAGAAGAATAGAGGAGAAGGGATTGTGGCATGGCCATCCCTCCTGGGGGGTGATTTCTCACTTTCACTCTCATTATGTCTGTCTCTCTTTCTTTCTCTCTGGGGAGTTCACTCACCCTAAGGCCAAAACCTCTTAAAGAAAGTAGTCATTTGCCAAATCTGTCGTTTCCAAAGACTTTCTAAGACTCTCTGGCATGTCTTTTCATCCTCTTAATAGGACCTATTCCAGAGTAAAAATTTTAATTTTGATGAGGTCTAGTTTATAATTTTTTAATTTAATGAATCATGGATGTAGTGTCAAGTCTAAGAGCAACTGCTAAACCTTTACTCCAAGTCTTTTCTCATAATTTTAATAAAAGTTTTATCATTTTATTTTTATATTTATTTTACTATATTTTTGGTTTTTAAATAATTAATTTTCTATTTTATTTATTCTATATTTTTTGTGTATGCTCAAAATTGGCAACTATTTTTTAATTAGATAGCTTTCTATTTTTTTTAAATTAAATTAATTTTTTATAATTAAAGTATGAATTTATTTTAGTACAAAACCTTTTTGAAATCCATGCATAGTTTTTCCATTACATGTATTTCCATGAGCTTTTTTTTTCTAAAACTTTTTTAAATTCATTTACATTCATTCCCTGAGCATCATCACAGCACACAAAATGTGATTTCCCTTCCAGAATATACTGCATAGTGGCTTAATCATGCATGTTATCATCAATATTTTTCCATTTCTAGTTTCATATATATATATGCACGCACACACACACACACACATATATATATGCATACACACCACACACACACACACACACACACACACACACACATATATATATATTTTTTTCCCCCATTACAGACTCTCTC
>NW_006159434.1:3008108-3008318 GCF_000334495.1 Tupaia belangeri chinensis | reverse complement strand
CCGCATTTTATTGATTCACAAAATTTCTTAAATAATCTAACTACCTTCAACAACAAGTTCAGCTGTTATGTACATACCTGTGAATACACGTCTGACTTTAGGTGTGAAACTGAGTAGAATGAATATACTATACGGTGGCAACTAGCTGATGCTGTATAGCTTACTACAATCATTAAATAGGTATTTTAAAATACATTTTTTTAAATTCAA
>NW_006159434.1:2977497-3006941 GCF_000334495.1 Tupaia belangeri chinensis | reverse complement strand
AATAGTATAAGGGACCAGCGGGTGGCATAATGGTTACATCACTGGACTCCTACATAGTGGACTGTGGTTTAAGTCACCTAGACATAATGACTTAAAACTCACGCTGGGCATGTCTGTATGTGTGTGCCCAAAATCCCGAGAGGAGACTGGATGAGAAGGAATTGCAGTGTGGCTATACCCCCTGGCGGGTGATTTCTCGCTTTCTGTCTCTCTCTGTCTGTCTGGCAAATGCATGCATCCTATAGCAAAAAATAGTATAAAATGGCAAAGTAAGGAGTCCTCTTGCCAAAGACTATGCTATATTGGTTGCATATACATTTTAATTAGAAGAATAAAAGGAATTATAGGAGATATGAAAATATATCTCTTGAATTTCCAATTGTAAGACATAATTGACCCCTAGCCTCACCTACTGTGCTCTGCAAGGACTTCTGTCAGTTGATCAGTTGATGAATGCAATAGAGACTCTTAGTAGGTATACCAAGGGCAATCCATACATGGGGAAAATGGGACTCTACCTGGGCAACTGCTCTGACAGGTGACTTTGGCTTAAAGTCTCTGATTTGGCATTGATGAACTTTCTCAGAATTCTACTTCAGTCTAAAATTCATGCAATCATCTTTCACCCTCCCTGCTCTAATAAGACCTGCATCTAGGCCTGACAGTTCTCTCAGCCTCTCTGTTCTTCTCTCCCTTCAGGTATTTGCCTTAATAAATCTCTTACTGTCCAATCACATTTTGGGTTCTGCTTGTTGAAGGTCAGGGACTAAAACAAATATTCAATAACTACCAGTGGAAAATAATCAAAGTTTATTGCTATCTTACTTTAATTTTTAAATGTGCATTTCATGTTGTATGTTATAACTAGATCTATACATTTCACATACATTCATATTAAATATTTTTCAGTGACCTTGAATATTTATAAATAACATATTGATAAATTTCCAGTCAGTTCCCATAGCACTTGACAAATATTTCTGATAACTATCTAAATATATTGTAGTAATTTAGTTTTCTTCATCTCTTATAATAAATAATGAAATTGCTATAATGGAAAAAAGGTACCTTGTCTTTGATTATATTTCAAAGGCCTAGAAGAATCCCTAGGATATAGTTATTCTTCATGAAAGTTTATTGAATAGGTAAGAATATAAAGCCACAGGCCAGCCCCATTGCACAGCGATGAAACATTGTAAAGAGGAAGCCAAATTCCATGTGGCAGGCCAGGTTTTGTGTCCCAGTCCCTGCAGCTTGGAAAAGAAAATCATTCTGGGCATGTATGGGATTCTGACAGAGTAGCAAATTTGGAGGAAATGTATTGTAATGTGACCAGGCCTCATTGATGGATTCTTTCTCTCTTTCTCTCTCTCTTTTTGTTATTCAGAAATACATGCCCTCTGGCATAAAAATAGAATATTAGGGGCCAGTAGATAGCATAGTGGTTACAACGCTGGATTACCAAATGGCCTACCATGGTTTGAGTCCCAGACCTGGCAACTTGAAACTCATGCAGGTGCATGTGTGCCCAAAATCCCAGGAGAAGATTGGAGGAGATGGGATTGCAGCATGGCATCCCCCAAGGGGTGATTTCTCACTTTTTCTCTCATTGCCTCTGTCTCTCTTTGGCAAGCGCATGCACTCTATGGCAAAAAAAAATTCTTAAAAAATAGAGAATAGTAACCCTCAATATGAACTACACATTAAGGTGAATTTACCTTAAGAATATCCAGAGTGATATAAGCTGTGGGCAAGTTACAGAAATTGAGGTTGTAGCAACCATTTTTCTTTTGAAGTACATTATATAAATATCTTATTTGAAGATGTGAAAATGTGTAATTAAACATATTATATATTTTCTTATTATCCTATAGAAATAAAGCAGAAAGCATATGTCCTTTAATTCTCACATGAAAATATTTTTCTGTTTTACATTGGGTCCACTCAAGAAAACATTTATCCTTTAAATAATATTTTTTTGTCAATCCTATTATTTTTCTATCTTTTTAAGATAGAAACATTAAATATTTTGCTACTTCTTACCAGGAATAGGAATGGAAGATTCTAGATTTAGACATGCTCGACTTGCTCTTGAACCTACAGAGAAAGAAAGCAGTCAATCTTTTATCACTAAGTATGATGCTAGGTGTAGATTTTTGTAGAAGTTTGGATCAAGGGGAGGTAGTTTCTATTTCTAATTTGCAAAGAGTTTTGATAATGAATGGGTTTTGATAATGCCTTTTCAGCCTCAGTCAATATAGTTTATGATACTTGTAAAAATCATGGTAACAGCTTTTGGTTTCTGAAGAGGGCCTGATCCTTGCTTCCAATATGGTGCTTTGAACCGTGTCCTCATGGCACAAGTTGGAAGGGTACAAAGGGCCAAATCCTCCATGAAACCTCTTTTATAAAGGCCCTAATTTCATTCATGAGGGAAGAAACTCCTTATGACCCAATTACCTCCTAAAGGCCACACCTCTTAATATTATTGCATTGAAGATTACATTTAAACATGGATTTTGGAGAGGACACAAACATTTGAGCCATGCAACTTGAATTAGCATTTTATAACTTCAAGTGAACTGTGGTAACCCTCTGTTTAGGTCCCTTTGCTTTCTTCACTTTTAAATACTGTTTTGATGATTCTATGGTGTGATTTTTGTCTCAGTATTCAATTATGATCTATAAAACTCATGAAATATAGTTGATTGTAAGTACCCATATTTTTACTCTTTCCTTAGAGTGTTCTTCCTATCTGATGCATCAAGACTTTGTTTAATCAATTATTTTCAGTTTAAAAAACTTGATTTAGTCAACCTTTAAAAGTTGGTACATTAGTTAAAAATTGTTTTATTGGGTTGTTGGAAAAGTCATCACAAAAATTAATTGTACTTGTATATACTAACAACAAAAAATGTGGAAAGTGCAATGAAAATCACAATGACATTTACGAATGCTCAAAAAAAATAAAATTTCAATGTTCTCAACACCAGATTAGGATTTAGGTTAGGCAGATCAAGAGCTTTCAAAGCCCTAAGCATCTATTCTATGCTTAATTCCTGAGAAAAACTGCAAAACTACTGGGTCACTGGAAAAGTCATGACTTTTTTTCTTCTGTTTTTCTATGATAACATGTGTTAGGACTTTTCTGACAATCCAATAGTTTTCCTTAAAATGACAATATAATCACTTCTCCTTTTTTGGGAAAGAAAGTTATTGACACTTACTCCTTTTCAGCATTTAATACATAATATTCCACTTATTTCTGTCTTTATAGTTTCATATTAGAAATCTTGGGACAATCAGCTTTCCCTATAGTATGGTTTCTCTGTATGTTTTCTAGATGTTTTGCTTTGTTTTTAGTTTTCATAATAATTATGTTATGTGTAATGGAAATATGAATTTATCTTGTTTGTAATTTACTCAAGTTCTTACATCTGTAGGCTTATGTCTTTCACTAAAAATGGAAAAGTTTCAGATCCAACCATAGTAGCATGCACTGGTAAATGCTGCTATTTAGGAATCTGAGGCCACATTGGAGGTTGAAGTTTGATTCCCTGCCTGTCCTAAAAGCCAGATATGGTGGTGTGTACCTGTAGTCTCAGCAAATCAGGAGCGTGAGACGGGAAGATCTTGAGTTCATGACAAGCCTGGGCAATAGGAGTGAAACCCTGTCTAAAATGTTTGAGCATATTAGAATATGTCAGTTGTTCCACCAACTTGGGAGGTTGAGGCATAGTTAGACCCTGCCTTTTTTTAAAAAGGGAAGGTTTTAGGCATCTTTAATAAGTGTATCCATTTATTTCTTCCATGACAAAAGGATAAAGACAGCACTCTCAACTGGGTCCTGACACTGAGATCTATCCCCATTTTAAAGCCATATCCAGATCACAGTTATGCACATACCCAATATACTCAGGGAGGTCTCCAGACTTGAATCAGGAACCCTCCCATTGGGAACCACTACGCAGAAGGTCACATCTTATCACTGTGCCATTGTCTGGCCCCTCAACCTTTTTCTTTTTTCTGTTTTTTTAGTTTTATTTCTTACATGAGTGAGAGAGAGAGAGAAAGATATCTGTAACAGTATTTATACACTCACCCTCAGCCAGCCTAGATCATGGGTGTGTATATGTATGCCCAGCATGTACAGGGAGCCTTCAGCATGCAAATACGGAACCTTCTCATGTAGGTTCAGCATTGCAGAGCCTTGCATTACTACTGCTGTGCTACCACAACTGGCACTATTTTTTTTTAAATTCTCTTTCAGCCTCTTTCTCTTTAATTTTCCTGTAGCTCTGATGATAGAAATGTTGGATCTTGTATCATTGTTCCACATGTCCCTGAGGTTATGTTAAATATTTTCAGTCTAAGTTCTCTCTATTCTGGAGATTGGGTAAATTATGTTGATATGTTCCTGAATTTACCGGTATATTTTTGTTATCTTTACTTTTCCATCAAGCCCACGTGGTGAGAGTTGTATTTCTTTCTTTCTTTTGCTATCCTTTTTATGTTTTTACCATAGGGCATGTGCACTCACCTGAGAGAGAGAAACATTATTCTCATCCATTCTCCTCTTGTGATTTTGGGCATTCATGCACATGCACTCAGCATAATTTTCAAGCCATTGGGTCTGGGCCTCAAACTATCATCAACCATATAGGAGTCCACCCCTTTAACTACTATGCCATCTGCTGGCCCCTAGATTGTATTTCTGCCATGACTTCTTTTTGTTTTCAGGATTTTGCTATAGAGCAAGTATACTCACCAAAGAGAGACAGAGAAACAGAGAGTTGGAAAGTGAGAAATTATACCTCAGGAGGAACAGCCACACCACACATTCTCCCTTCTCCTCTCAGGATTCTGGGCATGCATGCAAATGTGCCCTGTGTTATTATCAAGCCACCAGGTCTTAGACTGTGTTTGGCCATGTGGGAAACCAATGCCTTAGCCATGACACCAGCTGCTTGTCTCTATGACATTTAAAAAAAATTTTACGATTTTCATTCAGTTTTTTCATATTTTAATTTTCTGCATTTTAATTTTAAGGAAATTTTAATGATTTTTGAAATGTTTTTATGGTAGTTTTTTTTTTAAGTTTGTCTATTCATTTCTTTCATGATAGAGTGAGACAGAGAGAGAAGCAACTCCAATAGAGTCTCAGCACCATGACACTACTCTGACCCTCAGTCAGCCAAGATTACAGGTATGCTTGCAAGCTTGCTCAGCATACGCAGGGAGACCACAGTACGTGAAACCAGGACCTTCCCATATGCCCTAAGCATTATGGAGCATTGTGTTATCATAGCATTACTGTGTCTAACCTGTGATAGCTGCTTTACAATCTGTTTCAACATGTAATTCATTTCAATGTTGCTGTTGTTATTCGTTTTGTTTTTGCACTCAGTTGTGTCTTTCCTGGTTCTTAAAAAGATGAATAAATTTCTACTGTACTTTGGACATTGTGCCAATACTTTAGAAAAGGCTTCCCAACCCAGGTTACACATTGAGACAGACTGTCTCTTACTACTTGTTTATACTGGTGTCTTTTATTTAAAAGAGGAGAATCTTAGTTTTGTGTGGACAAAGACTTCATTGAGCTTTCCTGATTGTTATGATGAAATTCACTTTGCTGATCTCCCAAGCCAGCCTGATCCCCTCAGGCAGCCTGATGCTTCTGGTATGGGGAGGAGGTCTTTCTTTCCTTTTCTTTCTTTTTCTTTTTCCTTTCTCTTTCTTTCTTTCTTTCTTCCAGTGACCTAACATACGCCATCTACTGGTCTAAAAAGATGGATTCTTTTCATATATATATATATATATATATATATATGGAGAATTCATTTGCCAGAGAGAAAGAAGGTGAGAAATTACTCCCCAGGGGGATTGTCCGTGCTACAATCTCTTATCGTCCATTCTCCTCTAAAGATTTTGGGCACACATGCACATGCACCTGGTGTGGTTTTCAAGCCTCAATCTAAGACTTGAACCTCACACTCAGCCATGTGGAATATAACTGCCTTAACCTCCATGCCACCTGCTGGTCCCGGTGAGGCCAGCTTATAGGAATAAAGTGCATTCTAGGCTATGCCATTTGTTATGGCCGATCCTTCTTACAGTTGCCTCTGGAATCCTAATGTCTCTTAGGGGAAGATGGGAGTCTTAAGCCTGTGGGGACAAATGAGTTTCCCAGACTTGGCCACTTTTTGTGGTGAAATACCTCTTGATATTGTTACTTGACAATGCTGCTTCCTCTTAGTGGGGATATAAGTCACAGGCAAGGAAGTAGAACACTTCTCTGGCTGCTTATTGTCAATTAGATTCTTAATAAATTCCACTTGCTGGTGGTGTTGGGTTTACCTGATGCTGTGGTTTTAATGTGTCACTGAAGTTCATGTATTGGAAACTTGATCCCTAATGCAGGGGTACTAGAAGGTCAGACCTTTAAGAGGCATTTAGAGCATGAGGATTCTGCCCTCCTAACTGTATTAATGCTGTTACTGTGGGAATAGGTTCATTATTGTTGGAGTAGGTTCCTTACAAAATGGCAAATTCAGCTGCCTTGTCTCCTATCCCCTTCCTCCCCTTTCTGCTTCTAAAATGGGGCGATAAAGGAAGAAGATCCTCACCAGTTGCTGATCTTTGGATCTTCGAATTCCTAGCCTCCAGAAGTAGAGCCCATAATTTCTGTTCATTATAAATGACCATTTATTGTATTCTGTTATAACTGTACAAAATAGACCAAGAAACTCAAGTGGTTTCATTAGAGAGGCACCATTCAATTAAGAATAGAACGAGTCTGCTTTAGTTGCATTCTTTAGCAATGTCAAGATTCTGGAAATGCTAAGACTGGATCATGCTAATGGTCCTATGCTAGTGTAACAAATTACCATAAACATAGTAGCTTCAAACAACACAAATTATAATCTTATAATTATAGAAACCAGAAGCACAGAATAGTTTCATGGGTCTAAAAAATCAAGATTTCAGCAGCATTGTGTCTGAAGAATCCATTTCCTTGCATTTTCCAGCTACTAGAGGCTGTTCATGTTACTTTTCTCATAATCTTTTGTCATTTTCACCTCTGTTTTCACTATCATATCACCCTGTCTGTCTAATTCTGACTCTCCTACCTTCCTCATATAAGGACTCTTGTGGTTATTTTGGTCCACTAGCTAATCCAGGATGACCTCCCCATCTCAGGAATCTTAATTTAATTATATATGAAAATCCCCCTTTGCCTTGTACCACAACATACTCTCAGGTTTCAGAGGTTAGCATGCAAACTTCTATGGGGTGAAGCAGGGGAAGATGTGAAAATTTACTCTGCCCACCACAGTTTCCTTCTTTTGTTGGGTGATATTTTCATAAGATGCCCTGGATTCCCTACCAATTACTTTTTTCTTCCCTCCTTTCATAGTTCTATGTTTGAATCTTTCATTGTTTCTAGGGCTTCTAGTTATATTTAGAAGGAAAGAACATGGAAAAATTAGATTATATCATCTTGTCCTGATTGGAGAAAGCCCTATTATTTTTCATCCATTTTAAACTCCTTTTTTTTTCTTTTGTTACTTAGTTTTTATTTCATATTCATAACTTAACTTTGAAATTCAGCTAGATTTGGAGGGGAACAAGGAAAATATGTAACCCAAAGAACTGCAGTGAGAGCACAGGTGACAGAACATAGCAAGCAGATGGGGTGGGGATGGGGGTGGGAGTGCCCTCCTGAACTACAGAGGAATGATCTGGTGGTTAAGGAAAAATGCAAGTCAAATTCATTAGAGTTGTCTACAGTCAGCAATGGTGGTCTTCATGCTGGTTTTGCTATCCTTGAACCCAAAGTTCTCTATGGCTTCCACAATATTCATGCCTTCTTTCACCTTCCCAAAGACCACATGCTTGCCATCCAACCACTCAGTCTTGACAGTGCAGATGAAAAACTGAGAACCGTTTGTTAGGTCCAACATTTGCTATGGACAAGATGCTGGGACTTGTATGTTAAACCACTCTTCTTATGACCCTAGATTATTTTGCTTGCTGAGTATTTCACCATCTTCTCTGCTAATTTCATAGACTACATCACCCATACTATTGACCTGTTAGAATGCTCCTAGGCCACAGAATATTCTTGACTAAAGTAACTTAAGGATCTGCCCTTAATCATTACATATTATAATAACCCAATTAAGAAGGTCTTTGAAGTTACTAAATTGTTTTATTGTCAAGGGCCTAGAATAAACCCTACAGGATATATAAGTATATTCCTCTCTTCTGTTATCCTGAAACATTTTCTTCTACACCAGGTGGATGATATTTATATTTGGCATTATTGAGGTCATGGATATCAAGCTAGTCTCTAGACCTCTTCCTTGTACCTCTGTCTTCTCATCATTTTCTCTCTTGTTGATATAGGGGAAGAAGTGTACCTCTCATTTCTAAATATAATATTATCTCATTTAGTTATGACACAATTTCCTTTAACTTCAAATTTTTGCTAAATGTAACTTCTTTTAGGCCTCCCTACGTACACGTATATTTTTGTTTGAAAAACAAAAAAAACCTCTTTTTTGGAGAGGTTTTTCGTTATAAGGCACATGCGCTCACCAGAAAGACAGAGAGACAGAGAAACAGAAAATGAAAAAAATTAACCCCCAGCAGGGATAGCCATGCTGCAATCCCTTCTCCTACATTCTTCTCTCGAGATCTTGGGCACGCACGCACACACACCCGGCGTGAGTTTAAGCCACTGGATCCAGGACTCAAACCACTGTCAACTACATGGGAGTCCAGCGACATAGCCACTACGCGAACTGCTGGTCCCAAATAAAAAAAAATTTTTTCCTTTTATTTTTTTCCCTTTTATTTTCTTCCGTACATTCAATCACATTATTATTTGTTTTACAAAATGGATATTTCAGCAGTTGAACATTTCTCCCTAGTACTGTTGATAAAACTACAAAATACCTTCAACAGATAATACTGCACCTCTTTGTGCCATTAATGCTTTCTTTTAAGGCCAAAAGAATTACAGAGACCTAAAGTAAAAACTTAGTTTTGCTGTATATTATCTCTTATGTATACTCTGTTAGTCTCAGCTATCTCCTTTTAAAATTGTATCTACCTCATAAAATTGAAACAATAAAAATACATGTGTAATACACTTATCAAATTGTCTAACACATTTTCTTCTAATAAATGATATTTGTCATTATTATTTTTAAAATTATTTTCATATAATACTTTGATTCTCTTTTTACTTTGTTTTCTTTTTCTCTTCCTGTTTTTTTTTTTTTTTGAATTCCCTGAGGGCATGTGTGCTTACTAGAGAGACACAGAGAGACAAAGAGAGAGAGAAAGAGGAAAGGAAGAAAACTTTTACCCAATGGAACAATCACTTCTCCATTTCTTCTCGATCCTATTGGAATTTGGGGCATACACACACACACACACACATGCACAGCATGTTTTCTAAGCTGCAGAGACCTGAACTTGAACTGCAGTCAGCCATGTGAGATTCAGCTCCCTTAATCAACAAGATACAGGGCCAGGCCCTGGTAATTCTGCTCTTTGCAATGCCAGTTACATCTGAACTTTAGTTACACTTAATGTGTGCTCATTTCTTTGAACTTGTGGCTAATATGCTATGTACCTGTTTATCAAGCAAATGTTTCTGAATGCCTCTCCTATGAAAGACCCTGTACTAGATAGAACCTGGGAGGAAATCATCTCAGTTGTTCATGAATTTGCATATATTTCCTTAAAATAATTGCACATTCATCTTGGGGAAGGATGTGTTTAATCCTTATTATCTAATATTTATCACTCCAGTTGACCAAGCCCCAGCTATCCAAACAAAGTTTGTTTTTGAGCAGTCTTCCAGTAGCTATCCACACTAGAAGATGCTGTTGACATCTATGCATGCAATGCTATAAGGGTGACTATGGCATTCAGTCTCAATCCAAGAAGCTGCTCTCCAAAAACAGGCTGTTAATGAGCTAATGGTAGAAGTCTGATTTCTGGAACTACAGTCATGTGATCTTCCTGGGAAAGGCTGGTGACCACAGTATAGAGGATCAGACTTCATCTGTTCACATCCCCCTGGTGCCGAGTTTAGCTATGGCCATGGTAGTGTCCCTGACTCTGATGTCTGTTGTCCTGGATCTCGTTCAAGGCATTCTGCTGCTTCTCACCTTGTAATATTCCCTGTATCTGCTATAATAAGAAAAGAAGTGGAAAAATTTAAAATAAAAATAAATTAAGGAACCTAACAGATGATGTGTTGATTAAGGTACAGAAGTTCCATGCAGTTAACTGCAGTTTGAGTCCTGAACTGGAGACCTTGAAAATCATGCCAGGTGAATGTGCATACATGCCCAAAATCCTGAAAGGAGACTGAAGGTGAAATAATTGCAGTGTGGCCATCTCCCCTTGGGGGTGGTTTCTCACTTTTCCTCTCTCTCTGTTTCTCTCTCTGATTAGTACACATGCCCTATGGCCCAAACCGAAATTAATTAACTAAGAATCATCTGTTATGTTTAGCACAGTGCCATGCATGATACCCAATGATAAATAAATACTTGTTGATTACTAAGTTTTTGTGAGAAGAAAAGTAATTCTAGCTGGATAGGTTTCTATAAGGACAAACTGTTTAGATCTGTTTGCAAAGCTGTTTTGGAGTTGGAGCGCTTTCAATTGTGTTAGCATAAAGGAGCATATTAACCAGTACAAGACAGTATAGAATGTCAGCTGGGTGTGATTACAAATGTTTGAAAAAGCAAAATGAAGAAAACAACAAGTATTCCAATATAAACTTGCAACATAGGCTAATTCACCACATAGACTAAAGGACACTTTTTCTATTGATATTAAGGGAGTCAATAGCTAATACGACTGCCTTTCCTACTCCCTATTGAATTATACCTACAGATGTCTCAATTGCTTTTGCCATTTCTGTGTCAGCCTATTGGACTATTGAATGCACTGTATGATGGTAACAGCTGGACAACTGCTGGACTGTTGTGTCTAATTATGCTAGCAGATGGCTCTGACATGACAATTAGTCTTGAAATGTACAACATGCTGAGGATATGAATTTCATCCTATTTATGCTCATAGTTTTAAGATACAAGAATCAGAAGTAACAATGCATACCAATGAATCAATATTAATGTAAAACAACTACTGCTAACTATTGATTTACACAGCATTCAAAAAGTCTTGACTCTGACTCCTCAATGTGTAAGAATATGAACCAGATGGAGCAAGACATCATTAACAGTCTTCCAACTCACCTGCACATTTGAGCTTTTGTCTGTTCTTCACCTGTTTGTGGAATTTCCTCCTGTCTTTTGGTGTTTATAATGAGAGAAGTACCCCCAACTATCACAATTAATCATTGCTCATTGTGCATTTAGCTTTTTGAATACTTAAATTTTTTTTGTTTTAATCCAACATGTAATTCTTTTTTTGAATTAATTAATTTATTTTTCATTTCATTTTCTTTTATACATTCAATCACATTATTATTTGTCTTACAAAATGTATATTTCAACAGTTGAACATCTCTCCCCAACACAGTTGACAAAACCACAAAACATCCTCAACAGACAATACTACACCTTCCTGTGACATCAATAATTTGCTTTCCTATTTTTCTTCTAAATGTTCTTCTTCAGACCCTCCTCTTGCACACATACTATATCTGGTACTTACATCTATGTTCTGTGTTTCTATATCCTTTAGTGAATCAGTTTCAGTCATAGAGTGTGGACATTCGGTATATATTAAGTGGGAACATACAATGCCTCTCCTTCATAGCCTGGCTTGCTTCACTCAGCAGTAAGTCTTCCATATTCATCCACTTCCTGTCAAAAGCCAAGGTTTTGTTGGTTTTTATTTTATGGCTGAATAGTATTCCATTGAGTATACTTGCCACAGTTTTTCTATCCATTCATATGTTCGTGGGCATTTGGGTTGTTGCCATGACTTAGCAATTGTGAAGAGTGCCACAATAAACATCGATGTGCAAGCACTTTTCTAGATTAAGTATTCTTCGGTCCTTTGGGTAGATACCAAGGAGTGGGATTGCTGGATCATATGGTAGTTCTATTTGTAGATCTTTGAGGAATCTCCAAATTGTTCTCCACAGTGGCTGGACCAATTTACATTCCCACCAGCAGTGTAAGAGAGTTCCCCTTTCACCACACCCCCACCAGCACTTATTATTTTTTGCTTTTTTAATCTTAGTTATTCTGACTGGGGTTAGGTGGTACCTCATTGTTGTTTTGATCTGCATTTCCCTTACAATGAAGGATGTTGACATTATAAAAAAAATAAATATTATAAAATCTATTGATGTTGTATATTATCATAGAAGTAGAAATTAAAAACTTTTTTTTTTAATTTTAGAATTCAAAGTCACCTAAGAATTGAAACATAGTGAAGCCACAGCAATTGCCATACAGAAAACTATCAATTGAGGACTTTGAGTTTAAAGTATCCCAAATGTACTTCTTCCTCTGTCAAGAGTGGAGACTGACCTTCATACAAGTCAGCACAAAAATTCTAACAAATGAAATAGAATAATAATGGTCCTTTTCATGGAGATGTCACTGTCCAAAACCAGAGATGGCCTATGCCTGTCCTCACTCCAGTCACACCTTCTTTTACATTATATTTTTATGTGAAATAATAGTCATCCATATTTATGGGATACAGTTTGGTTTTTTAATATCTGTATACAATGTATAATGCTCAAATAAAGGCATTAAACATCTGTAAAAGAATTTTTTAAAATAGTGATTATGGAATCATAGCTTTAAATCTTGGCCTAGTTAATGACACCAAAGTTATAATGACAGTTCTACCACATTATCAAATTTGGTATTTTCCCCCAATGGACTCTAAAAGAAGAATTTTATGGAAGAAGTTAAGTCATTCTATGTAATAAAAGCTGCTTCCTTCTGAATTGATTAATTAGATAAACTTCTGTAATATACACCTGTATTTCACAAAAACCAGCTATCATTTGGTGAGTAAAGTCTTATAAAAGGAGAGATTAAGTGTGACTAATTTTACTTGAATCTTGGTGAAATTTTGCCTGATGTTATTAAACATTAGTAAATCAAATAAATCCTATCAGGTACAATGAATGTTAATTTCAAACTTATTAAGAGTTCTTCTCTGCTATAATCACACAGACTGTATCATTGAGTTCACATTAATTGTAATGCTCGAAACTGTTACTATAAAGCAACATGTTTTAATGGAAAGAACAATGGATTAGAAGTCAGAAAAAAATTGTTGCTTACTTTAGTAAGAAATAATTCTCTTGAACTTCTGTTTTCTAATCAGTAAAGTAAGAATAATATCAATCTTGTTCTCCTTTAGGTTGTTCTGATTATCAAAGGAAGTTATGCTTGAAAAATGCAAGTAATGTATAAGGTAAGTAGGTTGTCATAACCTTATTCGAACAATTTCTACCCTCAGGTAGTAAAAAAATCATATAACTATTGCTCCTTCTTCAGAAAGATTTATCAAAACAACTGAATCTTCAAAGAAATTGACTTATGGCCTCCATATTCACTGGCATGGCATGTTGAATTGTATTTAACACAGTTCTCAATAGTGAGGTATATTTATTACTTGCAAAAAGTCCTTTGACCACACACACAAAAAATGCCACTCTAAAATCTTTACAAGCACTTTGGGCTTACAGATCTTACAGTCTTAGAGATGTATAGATTTTAAAATCATAGACTCTCACAGCAAGAAGGAACCTTCGAAGTTATGTAGTCTTTTCTATAACGTCATTAACTTATGGTCTAGTATGGTCTCAAACATCTGGAATAAGAGTGAATTTATTTTCTGAAATAAATATTAGAAAAATCTTATTTATGTTTATCTCCAAACTACTTCTGTACCTTTTCTGTACACTGGGGCCTGACTTTCTTGAACATCACACAGGACAATTCTAGTCCTTATCTCCATGACTCTCTTTTAGATATTTAAAAGTAGTTTTTGAGTCAGCTCTGTGACCTGGTGGTTAAGGCAGCTGGATCCTACATGATTGATCCTGTGATTCTAGTCCCAGATCCAATGACTTGAAAAACATGCCTGGTTCATGTGCATGCATACATTAATGGAGAAAGGATTACAAAATGACCATCCCCTAAGGGTGGGGGGGATCTCTCCCTCTCTGTTTGGTGAGTGCATAAGATACTTACTCTGGGAAGAAAGAGGAATCAATGCAAAACATATTATAGGGCTAAAACCAACAGGACTTGAAAACCAATTAGTTTTGTGAGACAGGGAAGAAGTCAAAGATGTCACTGATGTTTGAAATCTAAATCAATGGGAAAATGTAAAATGGAAAGATACTGGCACCATTAGAATAAATAAAGAATACTGGAAAAACAACTGGGCTTGAGAAGGGAGAAACTAAATTCATGTTTAGAAATACAGTTTTAAGGGAACCAGCAGTTAGCATAATGGCTATGTCGCTGGACTCCCACGTAGTCGACCGCGGTTCGCGTCCCAGACCCGGTGGCTTAGAACTCAGGCCGGGCGCATGTGCGTGCATGCCCACCATCTCGAGAGGAGAATGGAGGAGAAGGGATTGCAGTGTGAGCATCCCCCCTGGGGGGTGATTTCTCACTTTCTGTCTCTATGTCTCTCTCTGTCTGTCTGGGGAGCGCACACGCCCTATAGCGAAAACCTCTCAAAAAAAAAAAAAAAGAAATACAGTTTTAAATGCTGACAGGATTTAGACATGGAAACAGCACAAAGTTGAAAATATGGTTAAAATGTGAGAGTACAGAAGGCTAAAGATTTTGAAAGGTAACTTTTGGAGACTGCTGATAAAAATATGTATTTTAAATACGTCAATTAAGGGTGGGTTTCATAACCTAGTGATTAAGGAATTCTAATCCCAAATGGCTGGCTGACCATACTTCAAGTGCTAGACCCAGAGGCTTGAAAATCACTCTGGGCACATTTGTATGCATGCCCAAATTCCTGAAAGGATGGAGAAATGGAGAAAGTATTGCAGCATGAAAATGCCCCAGTGAGGGGTTCTTTCTTTATCTCCCTTTCTCTCTGTTCCTTTGTCTCTCTCTGGTGAGCACACATGCCTTCTGGCAATGAAAAAAATAGGCCAGTTTTAATGAAATAAGTGCAGAGGAGGTCTATGCTAGAGAATGCATGCTCAGTTTCAACATTGACCGTACAAAACATACCAGTGAATCACGCTTGCTATAGAGATCACCAGTTTACTACCTTTGGTAGGTGTAGAAACAAGAGCTAAGGAAAAAAAAAATCCATAAAGCAGTATGCTTTATTAGGAAGAGAAAGATCAGAAAAGCAGGCTGCAAAGTCACACGAGACTGAGGAGTAGTCAGAGGAGGAGGAAGAGAAGAGCTAGGAGCATATACAGAATTGCAACAGCCAGGAAGGTCAAGTGAGTTAAATAAGTGAAATGACAAAGAGATCTAAGATGAAGAATGAGAGAAGACTAGTAGGTTTTTCAGCTAGTGACCTCTGAGTGACACAGTTCATACACATTAAAGTGACATGAGATGGGCTTACAGAATGATTTGGATAATAGGAATTTGGAAGCATGCAATATACTTTTTAGAATTTGTTAAAAAAAAAAGGAAATTAAAAGAGATCATTGCAACTGGAAAAATACCAAGATTTAGGGAAGGTTTATTTTTTTATTTATTTATTTTTGTGAATGAGAAATTTGTGATTTTGTTTTTATGATGAAGGGGAAAGTTCTGGTATCAAGTGAGAACTTGGAAATAAATGAAGCAAAGGCCTCAGGTGAGAGAAAGGAGGAAAAAAGGAATCCAGGGTGTTAGAAAGAAAGAGACAAATGTTTTCTCTGAAATGGAGGGGCAAAGATGGTAGGTGTTAATATACATATATTTGAAACTGAGAAAAGAGATGGAAGAGTTCATGTTGTGATGACGCTTCCAACCAGGCTAGATCCCAGTCATGTTTGACAATATTTAATTCAAGAAGAACTAGGATGTCTATAAACAGCAGATGAATAAGATTTGACTATGTTCTACCTGTTTTATGTTATCGATTTAGCAATTAATTTTCCTACAGTAAGTAAAGGTTAAACTTAGTTGCTATAATAAAAATGTCTAGCATTGTATTCCTTGGTTATCAATAGTGAAGTATATTTATTACTTATTTATGAAAAAGACCTTTAACCACAAAAATAAATAATAAAACAAAATTCCAACATATTAATTAACTTTGTAGACATGTAATATTTTGTATTGTATAATATCTACTAAAATAAAATTCACTGATTTTGTATTGTATAATATCTACTAAAATAAAGTTAACTTGCCCAGGCACAGTGGCACAAACAGGAGGGCACTGCTGCATGGTGGCTAAGGCTTCATGGGAGGCCCAGGTTCAGTTCCCAACCCAACATCGACTGGCCGAGTGCAATGGTGTCTACCTGTGGTCATAGCTTGGAAACTGGGACGGGAGGGTGACAACTTGGTGAAACCTGTCAAAAGTTTCTCTCTCTCTCTCTCTCTTTCTATTTTAGGCTCTCTATCATAACAATAAATAAATGAAATATAAAAATAGTAACTACATTTCACTGTATTTTCCCTAATAATGAATCTTTAAAGTGTACTGTTACTGACGGTTTTTGATATAGGTTCTCTTTAGTTGCTGCAGTATATCCCTAATGAAAATGCAATAAATCCTCAAAAGGATACGGTTACCCTGTAATACATTCAGTTTGTAAGTACCACAGATACCAACATAACACATTCCCTTTCTTTTTGCAAAATTTTTTATTTAAGTTTCTTGGAAACTCTGTTACCCAGAGCTGTCCTTGAAGCAGTGATATGCTAATGTTTTACTCCAATGGAAGATAAAATTTGCAGCTTATAATATGAATATATTTCTCACCCCAGTAAGGGGATTTTTTTCTTCTATAGTAATTTTTCCATGTATTCTTATATGTGTCCATTCATATATGTCATAATAATATGTGAATGTGGTTTCAATTGAATGCTCTGTGACTAGGAGTTTTGGGATTAAGGTACAATATCCCTAGGGTTTGCAGAAGAATACTTTTATTGTACTGAATGTGTACTTTGTTATAATATTCATATCACAGAATTATATTTTGCTTTAAAATATTTGAACATGATAAACTTTGGAAAGATTTGTTTAACTATATGTTTTAAAACCTATGTTGTATATTCAGATTTCTCTTTACATATAAAACTATATAGAGTGTACGGATGCAAACACGTCTGACATTCTATTGGTTTCCTTCATGAAGGAAAGAAATAAATGCAAATTCATTTCTCTTAGTTCTCAAAACACACACACACACACACACACACACACACACACACACACATTAGGACTCGTTTAGTCATTATATTCTGTTATTTAGATAATATTCTTATAATGAAAAATAATTCAGTTATAGGCAAAAACAGTGACATCATGAAGTGTGACATTTCATGGAAGTAAGAGCTAAAGTAAAACTCATTACCTCAAACAATATTAGTGAAAACACCATGTAAAGTTATCTTGAAGACCTACCATCTTATTTATTAAAATGAAAGTGCCAGAGTCATGCTGACACTATGGAGTGCTGCTGCTAAATACTGGAACACTTGCATACAACACCTGAGCCATTAGAAATCCCCAAACTATTGTTCTAACAGGATGAAAGCAATGTACTGTACCCAACTAGCTTTTGTACAATGGTACAAAATAACATTTCCATAAAAGGATTCTCACAAAAAGCACTTTGTTGGAAAGACCTTTCTGGCTGCAGAGAACTAATGAGGTACTTTGTGACAAAAATCAAACTGCCCTGTATATTTCAAATTATGTAGAGAGGAAACAAAAGATGTGCTTCAGGATTCATACCACCCAAAGATTTCAAGTACTTCCAAAATCTTTGTTCCTGTTAACAGACTTCCTTTGACAGCTCTTCTGAGAAATTAGCTGATTCATAAATGTTCATCTAAATTAGAAGGTACCTCATTTTCTAATTAATAATTGATTTTGGGGGTGCTATAGCAAGTGGCTGTCTAAAACCCCTTCCTATCCAAATGCTCTACTATACACTAGTTTTCCTGAACAAAAATATGCATTGCAAGCATAGTATTTGAGTAACTAATATTTTTTTTTAGGTAGCATATTTACCTTAACTTTATTTCCTTAGTGATCTGCACTGCTTTTTGTCTCTTAAAAGTTGAAGAAGGGGGCAGCACATAGTATAATGGTTATGTTGCTCAACTCCCACATGACCTACTGTAGTTTGAGTCTCAGACCTGGTGGCTTGAAAATCATGCTGGACACGTGTGTGTGTGTGTGTGTGTGTGTGTGTGTGTGTGCACAAGATCCCAGGACAGGAGGAGAATGGAGGAGAAGGGATTGCAATGTGTCCATTCTTCCTTGGGGGTGATTTCTCACTTTCCCTTTCACTGTCTTTGTCTCTCTCAAGTACACATGCCCTATGGCAAAAAAAACTCTTAACAAACTCCAAAACAAAAAGTTGTTGAAGAGAATACAAAGCTGGTTCAGAGAAATCTCAATGAAGTCCTAGTAATGACAGATCATTTTGAGACTAGATAAAAATCAGACATGAGTTTATGGATTCAGTTCTCATATCTTAGCACTTGAAGTATTTAAACAATCCTTTGAAGACTATATCATAGGATGGCCATGGGAACCTTGCCACTTGGACCTGTGTCACTGAGTTCTTGTTTTGAACACAGAGCAAAAACAAAAGTATGCTATTAACTTTTAAACGCCTGCCTTGCTCTCACATCTATTGTCAGCACTTCCAAGTATTCTCTAGGCTTTCAATCGTGTGTCCCTTATTTGGCACCTTAGTTGGTCAGTTAATAAAGTGTGTCATATCTTAATTGTAGAAGATGTTACTAATTTAGCTGGTGATGCTGAGACCTTATTGTGTGCCAGAGGTAAGTTATATTTGACTCTGCTCAATCTGAGGAATGCCAAGCTCAGCAAGGACAAATAGAGGTGGTAAGTAAGCAAAAGTTGTTATGTATTCACGATACAGAGTAATGGTTTAAGAGTAAAAACTCTGTAATCACATTGCCTGGGTTCAAATCCCAACTACATCAATGAATAACTGTGTAATTTGAAGCAGGTAAATAGTATTCCTTGCTTTGTTTTCACCTTCTGTGAAATGAAATGAATAGCAATATTCTACTTACAAGTTTAAAATGAAGATTCATGAAAATGTTACATGTCATTTTTGTTGTTACAATGTCTGGCATATAAAAACATTTGATATTTCAGCTTCTAGGTATTAGCATGTAATCTTATTGAGTATGTCAATGCATCCTACCTTGGTTTCGCTGTTTTCTTTAGTAACTGATTGTAAGGGTTTTTGTTGTTGTTTTTTAAACAATTTGTCAAGTGAAGTAAACACATGTATGTAGAGCAATTAATTTTATAGAAACATTCCTCCCAGTAAAGATGGCTCTCCTTTCTGGAACCAAGGAAAGATATTTCACTGTTCACTGGGTGGTTGGGTAGTGCTGTGGAATAGAATGTAATGTAAATGTGGTCAAGGTTAAAAGGAAGATACATGCCACCCAATGTGCATCAGAGACCACTGCATGATTCAAGATTGCTGAGAACAAACAACATGCACACCAAGCTCAAGTGGCAAAGCATTTACTTAACTCGAGAGGATACAGAGAATACACAAGACAAAGTCCCCTTTAATACATTGGTATTATATGTCCATGGCCAGTAGATCCACTCCACAGCCTATGTGAGTGATATAGCAACATGCAACCCACTTTCTGTTGCAATAGAAGAACCTTGTTCTCTCCTCCTAAGATCAAATGCAGCAGTCGGTTTGGCCAGGTGTTTAAACTGAAGAAAAAAGTACACATCAAGCCTGGAACGGATAAAGATATCCCTGAACAAAGAGATATGTCCAGCACAGGCTGTGCAGGCTCTTTATCTCTTTGTAAGGAAATGTTCCAGGTCCAAGGCTGCTCTGCAAGGGTTGACAAGCTGCACATGACTGCCTTTCTTAACAAAGGACTTTTTAAAGATGGGAAAAATTAAATAACATTTGTTTGTTGATTTAGATGACGTAGCAGAAAAGTAAAAATTGTTGATCAAGGAAATAAAGGGGAAGGAGAGAGGAAAAAAGTCTTTGAGCAGAAGAGTATGGGATTCAGTGCACAAATGGAGTCATTCCCTTAGGACAGAGATAAAGCAGGGTATATGGGTCATGGGAAGATAAGACAGTAAATATAGTGAAGAAAGATGAAGAAAACCCCTTCTGTCTGTATTATCTCAGTGAAAAAAGAAACAAGGGCATTAACTGAGAATAAGAAGGATGGAATGTTAGAGATTTGAGGAGAAATAAGAATGTGAGAAATTGTCACCTCAAGAGCTGAGAAAATTCATTGACAATGGCAATGAAGTATGATTACCAGACTGCACTAAGGATCCACTTGAAGTTTGTTCTCATAAATTTAATGTAGGAGCAAGAAATATGATTGGATAGTTTCTCTACTGTATTCAGCTCCTCAAGTTTGGACGCAGAGAAGGCACACAGTTGGCTTTAGCCATATGAGTATGTCAGAGGCTTGAAAAAGACATCGTAGTTCAAGGTATGTATAAAGAAGTAATTGTAATAATGGTCCATGGAATCTAAGATGGAAGGTAAATTACTTTCCTGTTTATATTTCAGGTACATTCCTTTTTTAAAAAGAAGTCTTTTTAAAAATTTATTTTATACATTCAATCATTATACATCACTTAGTTTATAAAGTGAATTTACCCAACCGAATACACTTCACACCAGTCCAGTTGAGAATATCATACAAGTTATCATCAATAAGTAAACCATTTCTGTGTCCCGTAAATATCTTGCCTATTTTTCTCCTTAATTTCTTTACTCATATCCTCCCCCTTCTGCCACCCTCTTCTCACACTGTCTTCACTAACCATTATGCATGCTTCTATATCTTCCAGTCTTTCAGTTTCCACCATGGTGGGGATAATTGACATATGTTAAGTGGGCACATACCATGTCTCTCTTTCATAACCTAGCTTGTTTCACTCAACAGTAAATCTTCCATATTTATCCACTTTCTATAAATGCCAGGAACTTGTTTTTTTATGACTTAGTAATATTCTATAGAGTATATGTGCCACAGTTTTTCAAACCATTCATCTGTCCATGGACATTTGGGTTGGTTTCATGCCTTAGCAATGGTGAATAATGTCACAGTAAACATACATGTGCAAGCATTTTTCCAACTGAGCAAATGCTCTATCCTTTGTGTAGATATCCAGGAATAGAATTGCTGGATCATATGGTAGTTGTATTTGCAGATCTTTGAGTATCCTCCATATTGTTCTTCAAAGTAGCTGGATCAATTTACATTCCCACTAACAGTATAACAGAGTTCCCCTTTCACCACAGCCTTGCTAGCACTTATCATTTTTTGTTCTTTTTTTAGTCTTTGCTATTCTGACTGGGATCAGGTAGTATCTCATTGTGGGCTTAATTTGCATCTTCCTTATGATGAGGGATGTCAAGCATTTCTTTTTTTTCATATGGTTTTTGACTGTTCATATGTCTTCCTCAGAGAGCTGTTTTTTCAGTTCATTATCTTTTAATTGGATTGATCATTTTTTTGGGGGGGAAGAGTAAGCAGTTTGAATTCCCTGTGTATTCTGGTTATCAGTCCCTTATCTGAGACATAGTTTACAAAACTATTCTCCCATTTTAAAGATTGTCAATTCACACTAATTACTGTGTCATTTGCTATGCAGAGACTTCTTAATCTGATGTAATCTCACTTGCCTATTTTGAAATTTTTGCCTGTGCTTTGGAGGTCTTATTTAAGAAGTCTTTACCTACCCTAAGGTCTCCCAGAGTTTCCCCAGTGTTTTCCACAGGTAGTTTTAAAATTACCAGAGGGTAAGTTTGCTCACCTGAAAGAGATAGAGAGACAGAGAGAAGGAGAGAGGAAAAGCACCCCTTAATGGGGCATTGTCACATTGAAATTCCTTCTCCATTATCCATCCTGTTCAGATTTTAATCACTCACACATAAGCGCCTGCTGCCAGGGCTGAAATTTAAATTGCCATCAGCCATATGGGATCTGAATCTCTTAACCGTTAAGCTACACTGAGTCAGCTCCAGGTACATGCCTTTTTTACTATTTTTTATTTCAATTTCTTTTATGCATTCAATCACATGTAACTGAGCTTGCAAAGTGAATATTCCAACATGTGTACATTTCTCAGCAGTCCAGTTATGCCTTTTTATCTTCTGGTCTAAACTACTGTCATTGTAGTTGTTATTCTGTGCAACTTTGAAAGAGTTAATTATCTTCACTAACCCTCAGTTTCTTCATCTGAAAATATGGCTATATCCATCAAGATTCAGTTAAGAAGAAAATAAGTTACCCTAGGAATTTCAAGAAGAAAGTGGTTTTCACAGGGAACTAGACCCTGTCAAAATGTAGGTTTTTTTTTGAAAGAGCAAAGATTTGGGCAGGGGTTCACTAGGTTTCAGTGTCAATGAAAAACACCAGGGAGAACTGTGCTCCTTTAATCCAGATGAGACCAAGACATTGCTCTAAATCATCACTGGTGGAGCTTTCTAATAACTATGGAACAACTGAAAGAATAGTCTTGAGCTCATTTTCTTCCAAGACTTAGAAAATCTTTGGGGAAAATGAGAAGAAAATGCATGGTGAAATGGGGAAATGTATGAAGAGAGAGGGAGAAAAGTTGAACTGTAAGAGATATTTTGGGGGGGAGTAGGAGACCAGTATGCAATGATGGACTGTCCTCTTTTCATACCTCAAATTCTAGAACTGGTATTTTTCTTGATTATTACTGACTTCTTTTTCTTTTTTACCCTTTACATATAATCAATTTTGTAAGCTGATTCCACCTTCTCTCAATTAAATCTATTGCAGCACCACTGTGTGGTCCCCAATGCAGTATTGTTTTTAAGAGACATTTTTGCTATAGTGCGAGTACACTTCCTGGAGAGACAGAGACAGAGACAGAGACAGAGAGATGTGATAAATCACTACCCAGGGAGAATGGCCACTCCACAATCCCTTCTCCTCCATACTCCCCTCAGGATTTGGGGTATGTATGCACATGCGCCCAGTGTGAGTTTTAAGCTGCTGGGTCCAGGACTGGAACCACAGTTGACTATGTGAAAGTCCAGCAACGTAACCATTACACTGTCTGCTGGTTCTCAGTATTTTTTTTAAAGAATTACATATTTGAGGCTGACAGGTGGGGTGGTGGTTAAGGTTGCTGCACTTCCACATGGCTGACCACACTTTGAGTCCTGAACCTGGTGGTTTGCTTTCTCACTTTCCCTCTCTCTGTCTCTCTCTCTCTCACTCACTCTTGCTCTGTCCCTCTCTGGTCAAATTAAAATAAATTTAAAAAAGAATTATTTAGTTAATTTTATATATCATCATCATCATTTTTTAACTTGTTACAGGACATGTGTGCTCACCAGACAGAGAGACAGACAGACAGAGAGAGAGAGGGAAAGTTAGAAAACAAGTCACCAGGTCTGGGACTCCCCCACAGTGGGCCATGTGGGAGTCCAGTGCTTTAACCTCCACAGCACCTACTCCCCCCTCCCCCATGCAGCATTTACATTTTTGGTAAGTGCTTTATATACTTCATCTCATGTAAAGCACTTAACAAAGTTTTATACAATAAGTTCTTGGTAACTTTATTCAATAAATATGATAGCTCTGTAATAGTAAAAGTAACAATAATTTATAAAATATTTGATAAATATTAATAAATATTTATTATATTTGAAAATATTATTTATTATATATGAAATTTGCTTTGAGCCTACTAGTTGTCCTAGAAATGATAGAACTAAATTACAGACAAAACATTTCAGTTGTTTGAATGTGTGTTCAAAATTTGTGTTTCGAACTTTGGTTGTATTGTTAAACTGAGTATGAGATTAAGAGATGGGGTCTTTGGAAGGTGATTAGGATTGGATAAAGTCATCAAGGTGGAGCCCCTGTGAATGAGTCCTGGTGGGTTTATAAGGAGAGGGAATGACACATATTCATGCAAACTCACTCCGTGTGATGCCCTGTACTTCAGGACTCTGCAGAGAGCCCCCCACCAAGAAGACCCCATTCTTCAGATGTGGTCTCTTTACCTTGAACCACCATTGAACACCAAAACTCTGAGCTAAGTAAACCTTTTTATTTTTTAAAATAAATCACCCAGACTTGAGTACTCAGTTATTAAGCAACAGAAAGCAGATTATTTTCAATGATATTACCATACATATTGCATACATATACATCTTTCATTGAGAGAGATTTTTGCTACAGAGTGAATGCACTCACTGGAAAGACAGAGAGACAGAGAGACAGAAAAGGAGAAATCACCTCCCAAGGGGAATGATCACGTCACAGTCCCTTTTCCTTTCTTCTCTTGGGATCTTGGGCATGCATATGCACATGGCTGGCCTGAGTTTCAAGTCACCGAGTCCAGGATTTGAACCACAGTTGACTACGTGAAAGTCCACCAACATAACTATTATGCTATCTTCTGGTCCCCATTTCCTTTTCTTTCTTTCTTTCTTCCTTTTTTTTTTTTTTTTTTTATAATTTTTTTGAGAGGTTTTTGCTGTAGGGTATATGCTCTCTGGAGAAACAGAGAGACAGACAGATAGAGAGTGAGAAATCACCCCCGATGGGGGAAGGCCATGCCACAATCCATTTTCCTCCATTCCCCTCTCAGGATCCTGGGTATGCACACACATGTGCCCAGAGTCAGTTTTAAGTCACCAGATCTAGCTCTCAAACCATGATTGACTACATGGGAGTCCAGTGATATAACCATTATGCCGTCTGATGGTCCCTCCATTTTCAGCAAAGAACTTTATATTCTTGTGTGTTAAATGCTTTTTCCTGACCCCTTCCTACCCACCTCCTTCCTTTACATGTTCTGATGTCTACACTTGTTCTTTCTACCATTATGTCTTTGAATCTTTCAATTACTTCCATAGAGTGAAGATGTTCACTATATATTGAGTTGGGCTATACGATATTTGTCTGTCTTTTTCTTTTCTTTTCTTTTCTTGGAGAGGTTTTTGCCATAGGGTGCGTGCACTTTCCAGAAAGACAGAGAGACAGAGAGACAGAAAGCGAGAAATCATCCCCCAGGGGGGATGGCCATGCCACAGTCCCTTCTCCTTCATTCTTCTCTTGGGATCTTGGGCACACATGCACACATGCCTGGCTTGAGTTTAAGCCGCCGGGTCCAGGACTTGAACCCTGGTCGACTACATGGGAATCCAGCAACATAGCCATTATGCTGACTGCTGGTCCCACAATATTTGTCTTCCATAGTCTGATTTATTTATTTATTTGTCTATTACAACAGTATTCACAATTGAGTAAAGTATGAAATCAATGTATAGTAAGTGCCCCATAACTGAAGACTGGTTTGGAAAAATGTGACATATATACACTATGGAATACTACTCAGCCATAAAAAAATAAGACTCTGTCATTTGATTCAAAGTAAGTGAATACAGAACTTGGGTATTCTTTTACATACAAGTATATGAATTTGTGTATATGTATACATATATGAAGTACAATAACTTATGTATTTGCAACATAAACATAGAGAGAAAGAACACAGGGCAAGAAGGTGAGCCATTTGATGTGTTAAGTAAGGGATTTGGTTTCTGAGATTTCTGGCCCCTAAATTTAAAATCATCATCATCATAATGACAATAACAATAGCTCCATTTATTAGGTTTTTATTGCATGTTAGGCATTTTATATTTTATTACTTCACAGTAACCTTGCATATTTGATATTATTGTACCTGTTAGGCAGATGAAAAATACTGAGATTCAGAGAGGTTTAGTAATTTGCCAAAGTCCACACTTTTAGTAAGTTGTGGAAACAAATGAGTTTAAGTTGTGTGTGTTTTTTTTGAGTTGTGTTTTTCATAACTGATTTTTAAATATCAAGATAAATTTATATACCACAACGTTTACTCTTTTCAGTGTGTACAATTCAATCGTTTTTAGCATTTGACAAAGTTGTGAATCTATCCACACTATTCAATTCCAGAGAATTTTCTTTTCTTTTCCTTTTTTGGATTTTGCTTTAGGGCATGTATGCTCACTGAAGAGAGAGAGAGGGAGAGAGAGAGAGACACAGATACAGTGAGAGGAAAGTGAGAAATCACGCCCCAGGGAGGTTGACCATGCTGCAGTCTGTTCTTCTCCATTCTTGTCCTGGGAACTTGAGCATGCATGTACATATTTCCGGTGCAATTTTCAAGCCACAAAGTTTGGGACTTAAGCAGTGATGAGCCACGTGGGAGTCCAGCGATATAATCACTAAACCATTTGCTGGCCCCCAAAGCATTTCATAAGCAACCTTATACCCATTAGCAGTCATTCTCCATTCTCTCCTTTTCCCAGTCACTGAGCATCACTAACCTACTTCCTGTCTCTATAGATTTGCCTATTCTGGACACTTCATGTAAATAGCATCATACAATTTAGGACCTTTTTGTGCCCAGCTTCTCTCACTTGGCATAATGTTTTCAAGGTTCATAGAGTTACAGCATTTGTCAGTACTTCATACATTTTTTTTGATTATGAATAACATTTTGCTGCTTGGTTACTCCATATTTTATGTCAATTAATCAATTGATGGGCATTAAGATTTTCTCCACTTTATGATTAATATGAATAATGCTACTATGAATGTTCATCTACAAGTTCATTTATTGACTTACATTTTTAGTTCTGATTGGTCATACTTAATTCTATGGTTAACTTTTTGAAAACAACCGAACTGCCAGTCCAAATGAGTTTTTCAAATAATTTATTATTTAAAAAGTAGTACCCTAAACTAGTCTTCAAAATTCATAACAGCAGTGAGATTTTAAAAGCCCTACCATTTTCTTTTTATAAGGGAAAATGCCACAAAGTGTAACTCAATGGATTGCGTGATAAGTAGTTTTGTATCAATTGGTGTAAAAATTGACCAAACAGCCCTTGGACTATGAGAATGCAAACAGATGAAAGAAAGGACAAACCTCAAAAAAATACCCTTTTGGCCACGATGGCACCAAAAGTGAAGGAAGGAAGCTCTTGCTACTCCCAAAGCTGAAGCTAAAGCAAAGGCTTTGAAGGCCACAAAGGCGGTGCTGAAAGGCATCTACATTCACCAAAATAAATAAATAAATAAAATTGTTCATCACCCAACTTTTGGAGGCTCAAGACTCTGTGGCTGTGGAGGCAGACCAGATATCCTCCAAAGAGTATCCCCAGGAGAAACAAGCTTGACCACTATGCTATCAAGTTCCCCCTGACAACCGAGTCTGCCATGAAGAAGATAGAAAAATCGTTTGTGTTAATTGTGAATATGAAGACCAACAAGCACCAGATCAAATAAGCTGTGAAGAAGCTCTTAGTCCAGCTGGCTTATTTTAAATACACATTTTTTCACCAGAAAAACAAAGGTGAACCTCTGTAGAGAATATATTATTATTTTCCTATTTCACTGTCTCATTTTTTGTTTTATTTTGTACTTTTAATTTAAATGTGCATGCTACATTAAATAGGTGCTTATATGGTACTAAAATATCTACATTGGTTCATTTACTGATTACTCTCAGTATATAAAGCTGTGTGTTTAAAAGTCAGTATTACTTTACCACAGTCATCAGTAGAAAATAAATATTCCATTGTTTACTTGTACAAAGCCAAAGGAAAAAAATCATTGCAAAAATAATTTATAATTGGATGGTCTGTGTATGTTAGTACTCTTTTCTGTAGTTTTGTCTGGATGAACTTTATTGTTTCTGAATGACAGCCCACCTTTTATTTTCTTTATAAGTCATTCCATTTAATAGACTTCCTCTTAAAATTTGCCACCTGGAAGCACTTTCTCTTAAAATTTGCCACCTGGATGTATTAACCCCTATTTCTCTTGACTCTGTTTTTATTAATTGGGATCAATGCTGTTAAAGTACTGGTAGGTTGGTGATTTATCCAAGATCCCAAAGCTAATAAGCTAAATGAAGTACTTGAACTCATTCCTCTGTATACGCCTTTATGTTTGTTTATTTCTAGAGGGTAGTATGGAGTGATGGTTAGGAGTAATAACTAGAAAGAAAGCAATCTTTCATAATTTCACTACTGGGATGTTAAAGATGGACAAGAATAGTTCTGAAATGACTGAGAAATCAAAACATGTTTGGGGCTAAACTCTCCTCATTTGCAGAATAGAGAGAATGGATTAATACATTTCATTCTCTTTCCTTCTATTTGATTTGAAACGAATTGAAAAAATAACAGACTGCTCATTCCTTGGTTTATGTGAAAAAGAAATTTAAGCTATGAACTCGATTTTATTATAGTGGAATTATTTCCTTGCTATGTTTTCTCATTACTTTTAAAAAAAAATTTTTTTTTGAGAAGTTTTTGCCATAGGGCACGTGCGCTTGCCAGAGAGACAGACAGAGACAGAGAGATAGAAAGTGAGAGAACATCCCCCGGGGGGATGGCTACGCCGCAATCCTCCGCCACTCTCCTCTCGGGATCTTGGGCACGCATGCACACACGCCCGGCATGAGTTTTAAGCCACTGGGTCCAGGACGTGAACTGTGGTCGACCACGTGGGAGTCCAGCGACATAGCCATTACGCTAACTGCTGGTCTCATGTTTTCTCATTACTTTTTAAGAACAATATGTCTCACTATTAAAAAAATAGGTAAGCAAGATAATGAATATGTAAATTGGATTGTTTTAATCGTTCTACATTATGTACACATAAAATATAACATTGTACTTCTTAAATGTATACAGTTTTGATTTATAAATTAAAAAATATTAATTTAAAAAGTAAAAAATAAAAAGTAAAAAAAAAGAGCATTATGACTAAACTGTAAGTTACATTGAGGGAAGTTTTTTTTCCCCTTTTCCTCACTGCTAGATCTCCAGAATCTATAATAGTATCAGGCACGTGATAAATACCTAATAATTATCTGTTTAATAAGTGATTTAATGACTAATTGATCATAAAGATTATTAAGAGTGAATTTTGTTCTGAAATATGTCTGAAATCATTCATTGAACATTGAGATTCCTGGCAGGATGAAAATACTATACTTTTTCAAAAATGTGAATTAAGGTTAAATGAGCTAGAATTATGCCAAGGATACCAACTTTTGCAAATGAATTAGGTAATGTTTGAGGCAACATCTAAATCTGTACTCCAGGGTGCAAAGGTCTGACAGTTAAGTTTCCAAGATGGATTAGTGAGGGTAAAGAGCACTGTTTTGATTAAGGCTAATGCTGTTGCAGGGTTTTTTTCCTTCAAATTCACGCTAAACAC
>NW_006159434.1:2971971-2977375 GCF_000334495.1 Tupaia belangeri chinensis | reverse complement strand
TTTTGCCTTTTTTTCTTTCCTGGTTTTTTTTGACATTCTTTCTCCATCATGATCTTCCTGGCTCAGTCTTTCAGCTGGAACTGTAGATATGCACCACTATTCCAAGATATATTTTTTTAAAAATTTAAAGACAGAGAGACATGGAGAGGAGAGATAGCACCCCCAACAAGGTCTACCCTAAGTTCAGCTAGTTCCAGATAATAAATGAATATGTACTTAGGATACACAGTGCAGTCTCTGGACTTGAACCAGGAATCTTCCAGTATGGGATTGCCTCCCAGAATATGTTCTACCGTATCATCAATATCTGGCCCTTCGATGTTTTTTAGGCGAGATTTTTCTATGTTTCCCAGGCCAGCCTCCAGCTCACAATCCTCCTGCCTCAGCCTCCCAAATTGCTGAGGTTACAGGTGCACAATACCAAGGTTGAAACAAGGTTGAACAAATATTGAACTCAGGCCTCCTATATGGTCCCTGAGTGTGACTCACAGTGCCTTAGCAGCACAGTACTATGGCTATCTTATTTTGACTTTTCTTTCCCAATACAGACAGTTAAGATTTTGTCTTCAAATAATATTGTTCTATTCAATTTCCAATTAAGAGATAGCAGATAACATTTTTGCAGGTGGTGTGGTAGTTAAGGTGCTGGACACCCACATGGTTGACCACAATTCGAGTCTCGGGCCTGGTAGCTTGCCTTTTCACTTTCTCTCTCTATCTCCCTCTCTGGTCAAATTAAAATGAAATAAATGAATAAATAAATAATGTTAAATAAAATAACTCTTTAAAAAAGAATTTAAAATTAATATAACCTTAGGAATTTTCTTTTCAAAAAGAGTTCCTAGTATGGGCCTCATAGCCTAGCAATTAAAGGAACCATATCCCATATGTCTGACTGCAGTTTGAATCCTGGCCCAATAGCTTGAAAAATATGGTAGGCAAGTGTGTGTCAGTGCCCCAAAATCCTGACAGGAAGGAAGGATAAATGGAAGAAAAAGGACTTTAGCATGACCACACACCATTGGTGTTGTTTTCTCTTCTCTCTCTCTCTCTCTCTCTCTGTCTCACATGCATATGCCCTCTGGAAATTAAAAAAATATGAGAGAGAGAGGCTCCCACTGTTTGGGAAAATGTATGTTTTCATTTATAAAAGCAAATTATTAATAATCTTTTTATTGTGGGGATTATTTTCAATGTATGAAAAAGTTACAAAATTAGTATGGAGTTTGTACATACCCCTAACCATTTTTCTCTATTGCTCATTTTTTCTATCACCATTGTTTATACCACCTAACCCCAGTCAGAATAGAGAAGATTAAAAAAACAAATAATGATAAGTGTTGGAGGGGATGTGGTGAAAGGGGAATACTTCTACACTGTTGGTGGGAATGTAAATTGGTCCAGCCACTGTGGAGAACAACATGGAGGTTCCTCAAAGATCTTCAAATGGAACTACCATATGATCCAGAAATTCCACTCCTGGGTATCTACCCAAAGGACAGGAGAGCACTCAGTCAGAAAAGTCCTTGCACAGCTATTTTCATTGCAGCATTATTCACAATTGCTAAGACATACAATCAACCCAAATGTCCACAGACAGAGGAATGGATTGAAAAATTGTGGCACATATACTCCATGGAATATTATTCAGTCATAAAAAAATAACAAGGCCCTGGATTTTGATATCAAGTAGAGGAATATGGAAGATTTGTTGCTGAGTGAAGCAAGTCAGGTTATGAAAGAGAGACATTGTATTTCTCCACTTAACATATATTAACTGTCCGCACTCTATGGTAGAGACTGAAAGATTGAAGAACATAAAAGCATTAAAAATTGTAGTGAACACTAGAGACAAAGAGGAAAGTGAGTGTGGGAGGGAAGGAAAGAGCATAGGAAATTTGGGGGGGAAATGTAGAGGTAAGATACCTGTGGGACACAGATAAGATTTATCATCTTTTGACGAGAATGTGTATGGTAGTCTCAACTGGGCTGGACTGCGTGCATATCATGCTGGGTAAAGTGTCTTCACAATCTAAATGATGTATAGCAATTTAATATATGAATAATAATTAAAAAATTAAATTAAAAAAACCTGAGAAATCTCATGACACTGAATCTGCCATGAGAGCTGAGATCGAGTGATTTCAGAGATAAGGCAAACAGAAAGAGCAGGCCAAAAGAAGACTGAGTCCACCATGAGAGCTGAAATCTAGTGATTTCAGAGATAAGGCAATTAAGATGTTCTGCTTAGTATTTACCCTGGTAGAGTCTCTTTATCCTTCTTTCTGTCTCTCTCTGTGTTTTTCTGTCTTTCTGTCTCCTACCATTTTAAAGATTTTTCTTTTTTGGTGCCCCAGAAGCTGCCCCTTCTCCCGGGTCATGATGGACAGCAAGATGGTGTCTGTCAGCAGGGTCCTGAAGGCAGTGAAGCCATATACACCATTAATAAGGTTTCCTGACAGAAGAGACAATCCTAAACCCACTGTATCAGAAGCTTTGAGGTCAGCAGGGCTATCATCCCATTCTTCTGCAGTTTCACAGCATTCTAAGGGAAGTAAATCACCAGATTTGCAAATGTATCAGAGGCCACCAGGCACTACAGAAATAATAAAAACTTTACTTCGGAAATAAAGAATGGGCCCAGCAGTTAGCGTAATGGCTACGTTTCTGAACTCCCATGTAGCCAACCACAGTTGAGTCCTGGACCTGGTGGCTTAAACTCACCTAGAGCGCATGTGCGTGCCCAAGATCCTGAGAGGAGAATGGAGGAGAAGGCATTGTGGCGTGACCATTCCCCTGGGGGGTGATTTCTCGCTTTCTGTCTCTCTGTCTCTCTCTGGCGAGCGCACTTGCCCTATAGTGAAAACCTCTCAAAAAAAATTAAAAAAAATAAAGAAATTTAGAAGGAAACTGGTGTCTCAAGAAGAAATTGAATTTATCCAAAGTGGTGGTCCAGAGTAATCACTATGGCTGCTGTTTTCATCGGAAAGAAGAACTGTCTTTACAATAAAGGATTTTCAAAATGACAAATGAGAAATTGTATACTAAACAATTTACTTTAATAAATATTCTGTAAAAAAAAGAAAAAAAATTTCAAAAAATTTTTAAGGTAAAGTTATTTCTTGGCTCTGAAATCCTCCTTTATCTTGGTAAAAATTCACTCCCCTTCTCCCCTCCCATCTAGGCAAACAGAAAGGATAGGCCGGAAGAAGACTGAGCCATGAGAGCTGAGATCTAGCTATTTCATGGTTTTCACTTTTTGTTTTGTTTAAATTAACAAATAAATGATTTTCTTGTTTCCTTGCTTTTTTCCATTTTTCTCTTTTTTTCTTTCTCTCTTTCTCTGTTTTGTTATCCTTTTTCTTTTACCTCATCACTTTGCTGCTCAGCCTCCACCCACTGAGTGTCTAGACAAGTCAAAGTTGCCAAAATCTGAATACTACTTGGGTCCTCATATTCCTCAACTCCCACTGAATCTGTGACACAAAGGGAGAAAAACACTACGCCAAAGAATTTGCAGACCACATCTTCCTGAGTGCCTCTAATCACTCAGATTAATCTTCTAGAATTAGCAAGGACTGAATAATTCATCAGATGACTAGAAATCACCACAAGGGCTCAAGAAATATGTGAAACCAAGAAAGTACCTCACTCCAAGGGAAAAGAATAACTCTTCTTCATCCACAGACAGTACAATGGAACTCATGGAAATGTCTGATAAAAATTTAGAGTATTCATTGTGACTAAACTAACAGAGATGGAAGAGAAGAGAGATAATGAGCACCAGAAAAAATAAGCCAATGAATTCCAGGAGGTAAGGAAGTTCTTGTGAGAGCTGAAAGATGGAATACACACCATAAAAAAGAGTCAAATGGAGCTGTTGAAGATGAAGTCTATAAGACAGGAACTCAAAATCTCCTTTGTATGTATTAAAAGCAGAGTGGATCATACATAAAATCGAATCTCAGATGTAGAAGACAGGACACAGGGCTAGTAAAATACACCATGAAGACTGAGAAAATAGCCCCCCAAAATGAGAATAATATATGATAAATACTAGATACCATTAAACGTCCAAATATCAAGATAATCAGTATCCCAGAAGGTGAAGAGACTAGTAAGGGCATTGACAATCTATTCCATGAACTAGAGAGGCATTCAAAGATCCAGACCCAAGAAATACAAAGGACACCAAATAGGATCAACCCAAGAAAATCTTCTCTAACACACATTATAGCCAGAATGACCAAAACCGCAATCAAACACAAGATACTCAGATTGTCAAGAGAGATTCGTTAACTTACCTACAAAGAATATCCCATCAGGCTAACAGCAGACCTCATCAGAAACAATGTGAGCAGGGAAAGAATGGGAAAATATATTCAAAGTGTTGAGTGAAAAACAATTTTAACCAAGAATACTATATCTGGCAAGATTATCCTTCATATGGGAAGAGAAGACAGGAACATATTTCAGATAAATAAACCCTGAAAGAATTTACCAATACCAGATCAGTTCTCCAAGAAGTTCTGAAGGGAGTGCTATCTTAGGAAAACTAAAGTCAGACACACAGAAATAAGAGTTCTAAAACAGATAAGAAAATGGCCAGCTTAATGGTAGGGACAAGTCCAGAGTTGAACGTGATCTTCTGGAATTTAAATAGAAAGGTCAGACCACAACAGAAGATGAAGTACATGAGTTTGAACTGGTGAAATAGAATTTTATGATTTTTCACTAAAACATTACTGACCTTCTGTACTTTGTTTTCCAGTGTTAAGGAGTTTTGTCTTCTCTCGAGTTGTGGACAAGTCCATGTACCTACCATTCGAATAGAATCCTAACCTGTTTCCTGGCTTTAAGTATTAAACAAAGTTCTCTTAACATTTTTTTGTATTTATTAAAGCTAAAATTGCCTTTCTTGAAGTTAAAACATCTATTTAAAAAATACCTATTTAGTAACCACAGTAAACTATATAACCTCAGCTATGGGCTATTTAATAGTATATTCATTCTACCCCACAGAGTTTCATGCCTAAAGTCAACTTTTGTTCACAGATATGTATATATCAGGTGAACTTACTACTGAAAGTATTTAGATTAATTAAGATATTCTGTGAATCAATACAATGTGGAAAAAAATAAAGGAATGGAAATCAACTGCAGATACCAGAGACATAGGAGGTGGGGGAAATATATATATATATATATTTACAAGAAACCAATGAAAAATTATTTGTTGATTATAACATGTATGATTAAGCCATTTTCCAGTCAGTGCTTTCTGACTGGAAAGCACAGCACTTGGTATGCTGTGGTGATGTTCAGTGAAAGTATGTAAAATAAATAAATTAATAAAAAAAGGCATTGTTTGAGTATGCTTTTATAACAATTCTCTTTTTAAAAA
>NW_006159434.1:2971493-2971734 GCF_000334495.1 Tupaia belangeri chinensis | reverse complement strand
GATCATGTGGGAATTCTGTCTCCCTGTCTTTCTACCTTGCTCAAGAAAGAAAGAAACACACTTAGAAAAAATATTGCAATAGGAACCACAAGGCAGGCTAATGAAAAAATTTATAATATATGTATTACTAAGGAAATTGAGTTTGCTTTTCTTTTTGAAAAGAGTTATTTAATTCTATTAATTATCATTATTAAATTTGCTCTTGGGCATATGTAATCACAACAGAGAGACAGAGACAGAG
>NW_006159434.1:2971121-2971466 GCF_000334495.1 Tupaia belangeri chinensis | reverse complement strand
GACAGAGGCAGAGAGAGAGGAAAAGTGAGAAAACAGGCCACCAGGTCACAGACCCAAACTGCAGTTGACCATGTGAGAGTCCAATGCTTCAACCACTACATCTCCAAATTTATTTTTCTTTAAATTATATATAATTGGCAACATTTTTAAAATTTGAACTTAATGACAACATTCTGGTTTTTCCTCAAAATATTTTTTAAAAACGCATTTATTTATTATCATAACCTAGTTTATATTACATTGAATCACATATAGCTTTACAGTCTATTACATTTCTTTTTAAAATTTTTTTATTTCACTTTTTTGTACATTCAATCACATTTTTTAGCTTACAAAGTATATATT
>NW_006159434.1:2967597-2969636 GCF_000334495.1 Tupaia belangeri chinensis | reverse complement strand
TTTGTTCTGGAGTTTTTTGGATTTTTTTGCTGTTGCTTTTCCAATTCTCTAAGGCATGATGTTAGGTAATCCATTTGCCTTCTTTCCGTCTTCCTCTTTTGTGCACTAATTGCTATGATCTTCCTTCTTACGACTGCTTTAGCAGTCTCCCAAAGATCATGGAATTTCGTGTTCTCATTGTCATTGGCTTCCTTGAATCTTTTGTTTTCAATCTTTGTTTCATCAGTATTTGTGCAGTCATGTGGAGTCATTCAGGAGTAGGTTATTTAGTTTCCATGTATTTGAGTATTTTTGAGGATTTCTCTTGAAATTAAAATCAAGTTTAATTCCATCATGGTTGGAGAAGATGCTGGATATAGTTTCTATGCCTTTAAACCTGTAGAGCCTTGCTTTGTGCCCTATGATGTGTTCAATCTTTGAGAAGGTTCCCATGTGGCAGTGAGAAAAAAAGTGTATCTCGTGGTTTTTTTGATGGAAAGTTCTATAGATGTATGTTAAGTCCATTTGATTTATGGTATCATTTAGATCCTTTATCTCTTTACCTATTTTTTGTCTAGATGATCTATCCTGAGGGGATAGTACAGTTTTCAAGTCTCCAACAATTAGTGTGTTGCAGTCTATCTCCCCTTTTAGGTCTAACAGTCTTTCCTTCACATATTTGGGTGCTCCTGTGTTAGGTGCATAGATATTTATAAACGTTATATCTTCTTGATCTATTGATACTTTTACTACAATATAGTGCCCTTCTTTGTCTCTTCGAGGACTTTTTGTTTTAAAACCTATTTTGTCAGAAATTAGTATTGCAACTCCAGCTCTTTTTTGGTTCCCATTTTCATGGAACACTTTTTTTCCAACCCTTCACTTTCAATCTATATATGTCTTTATTCATGAGGTCCGTTTCCTGTAGGCAACAGAGGGTTTCTGGGTTTTTTTTTTTTTTCCATTCTCCCACTCTATGTCTCTTTATTGGAGGATTTAATCCATTCACACTCAATGTTATTATCGATGTTACCAGATCTGTCCCGACAGATAAGTTGGCCATTGTCTTAGTTGCCTTTTATTCCTTTGTTTCTGTCTGTTAATTCTTTAGTTTTCCTGGAATAGTACATTCTTCAGTGTTTCTTGAATAGCTGGTCTGCTTCTGGCAAATTCTTTTAGGTTTTGTTTGTCTGAGAAGATCTTATTCTTTTTTTTTTCCCATATAAAGGATAATCTTGCAGGATATAATAATCTTGGTTGAAATTGTTTCTCTCTTAACACTTTCAATACATTTTCCCATTCTTTCCTTGCTTGCATTGTTTCCATTGAGAGGTCTGGTGTTAGCCTGATGGGAAGATCTTTGTAAGTCACTTCTCATTTCTCTCTTGCCAGTTTTAGTAACATGTCTTTATCTGTGATCTTGGACAGTCTGGCCAAGATGTGCCTTGGGGAAGATCTTCTGGGGTTGATTCTATTTGGAGTCCTTTGTACTTCTTGGGTCTGAGTGCTTGAGTGCCTCTCTAGACTTCGGAAATTTTCTTCCAGGATTTAATGGAATAGATTTTCCATGCCGTTATTAGTCTCTTTACCTTCTGGAATGTCAATTATTCTGATGTTTGAGCGTCTTATGGAATCTAGTATTTCTGGTATATTATCCTCATTTTTTTTTGTTGTTGTTGTTATTTTCTCTATCTTCTTGGTGTTTTTTTCTAGGTCACAGGTTTTATCTTCTACATGGGAGATTTGATTGTCAGCATGTCTAATCGACTTTTAATACTTTTGAGAGAGTTTTTCATTTCCTGTATTACAGCTTTCATCTCTAATAGCTCCATCTTATTCCTTCTCAAGAGTGTTCATTTCTTCTTTCATAATGTGGAAGGACTTCCTAATCTCCTGTTGTTGGTTCTCTCTTTTCTGTTTCAACTCATAGAATTTGTTCACAATGAATGTTCTAAATTCTTTCTCTGACATTTTGGTAACATACTCAGATTTTAGGAGAGATGGAGGGGAGTTACTCTGTTCCTTTGATGGAGACATATTTCCTGGTTTATTCAGACCTG
>NW_006159434.1:2966306-2967421 GCF_000334495.1 Tupaia belangeri chinensis | reverse complement strand
AAAAAAAAAAAGAGTAGAATCTCCATGTTCACAGGTGGTTAAGTAAAAGGGAGGATTCCAGGGGACCTTACAACGTTAGGGATTTTCAAAACTGTGATTCTAGATCTTCCTAGTCCCTCTGGCGAGGTGGAGGATGAGGAAGTAAGGATAATGTAAGAGGAAAGGAAAGAGTATAGAGGAAAATAAAGAAAAAGTCACAGCACACGATTTTGCCAGGGGCCTAGAGATGAAACTGGAGTGCTCCTGCAGATCAAGGACCACTCTGTGAAACAAGTTAGAGGAGGGAGAGGAGGGTATTAACAAAACAAAAAGGAAAAACAGGGGAAAAAATTAAAAATCAAAGCCTGCCTACCTCACTGGGGGGGTGGGTTTGTGGTCTTGGGAGCCTGGAAGTGGGGCAGGGGCACCAGTGCCCCTGCTCAGATTTCCTTGCTGGTCAGGAGCCTAGAGATGGAACTGGAGCACTCCTGCAGAGCAAGGACCACTCTGTGGAACAAGTCATAGTTCATTACATTTCTTTTACCAGAAGGAATACCATGCATATCAGTCAATACAGAGACATTAAAATCCCCATCTTCATCATTTAATAGCTTATCATTATCTTTATTATTCCAATTAGTTTTTAATCAATCACTATTTATCATTTTGCTTGTAAAAAGACTTTACCCAACATGAAATACTTCTCAGACTAATCCAGTTGAGAAAACTATACATGTCACCATCAACAAGTAATAAACTATATCTGTGTCCCACTAATGTCATGCATCTCTATTTTTTTGCTATCTTTCTCTATACTATACTCTCCTCTTCTCCCACCCCATTCCATACTCTCTTATCATCATTAACTATTTTCACTGTTTTTATGCCCTCCATTTCTTCTATCTCTACCATAGAGTGCAGATAATCATTATATACAAAGTGGATATATATAATATCTTTCTTTCATATCTCGGTTTACTTCACTCAGCAATAGTGAAGTATCCAACCACTTTCTATCAAATGCCAGTGTCTTGTTTTTTTTTATGGCTGAGTAGTATTCCATAGAATATGTGTGTCACCCTTTTTCAATGCATTCATCTGTTTGTGGACATTTGGGTTGGTTCCATGTCTTGGCA
>NW_006159434.1:2963845-2965240 GCF_000334495.1 Tupaia belangeri chinensis | reverse complement strand
TAGTTTTCTTTATAAAGATCTTTGACTTCCTCAGTTAGGTTTATCCCTCTTTTACATCTTGTGGCTATGGTGAAAGGGATTCTTTCTTTAGCTCTGCTTCATTCAACTTGTTGTTCATAAATAGAAATGCTATAGATTTTGCCACTTTGCTGTATTCACTTATTCAAGAAGTTTTTTCTTGGAGACCTTCCGGTCTTCTAAGTATCATCATGTCATCGGCGAATAAAGATATTCGCAGATATTTTCAACCCTTCTTTGTCTGTCTGAATGCCTTTTATATTGTTGTCTTTTCTGGTTGCATTAGTTAAGACTTCCAGCACTACTTTAAAGAGCAGTGGAGAAAGTGGGTAGCCTTGCCTAGTATCAGTTTTTAGTGGAAACTCTTTTAGGGGTCCAGCAGTTAGTGTGATATTAGCTGTAGGTTTTTCATAGATGGCTTTTATTGTGTTGAGAAATGACCCTTCTGTACCAATCTTACTGAGGGTCTTAATCATGAAAGGATGTTGTATTTTATCAAATGCTTTCTCTGCATCAAGATTTCTCACTTTCTGTCTCTCTGTCTCTCTCTGTCTTTCTGGAGAGCACACACTCCCTATAGTAAAAACCTCTCTGGAAAAAAACAAAAGAAAACAAAAATTTTAGCTTTTCCCCATTCAGTATAATGTTAGCTGTATGTTTTTCCTAGATGGTTTTTATTGTGTTGAGAACTGACCCTTCTATACCAATCTTACTGAGGGTCTTAATCATGAAAGGACGTTGTACTTTATCAAATGCTTTCTCTGAATAAATTGAAATGATCATATGATCATTCTCTCTGTTAATATAGTGTATTACATTTAAGTCTTGTATATGTTGAACCACCCTTGCATCTCTGGGATAAAGTCTACCTGGTCATGATAAATAATCTTTGTTATATGTTGCTGAATACAATTTGCAAGTATCTTGTTGAGAATTTTTGCATCCATATTCATCAACAGTATTGGTCTGTAGTTTTCCTTTTTTTGTCATGTGCTTATCTGATTTGGGAATGAGGATGATGGAGGTATCATAAAATGATTTTGGAAGGTTTCCTTCCTTTTGGATCTTTAGAAATAATTTGAATAGAATGCGGGTTAACTCTCCGTTAAAATTTTGTATAATTCAGAAGTGAAGCCATTAGGACCTGGGCTTTTCTTTGTTGGGAGGTTATTTATTACTGTTTCAATCTCCTGGCTTACTATGGGACTATTCAGGTTTTCTATGTCTTCCTGATTCAATCTTGGTAGATTATATGCATCCAGTAATTTGTCTTGTCTATCTCGTCCAAGTTATCTTGTTTGTTGGCATATAGTCGCTCGTAGTATCCTCTAGTGATATTTTGTATATCTACTGTGTCTGTTGTAATATTGCCTGTTT
>NW_006159434.1:2958912-2959345 GCF_000334495.1 Tupaia belangeri chinensis | reverse complement strand
GCTACCTCTTATTCTCCTCAGTCAAAATAGAGTTATACAAGCATGATCTTAGTCTTTTTTTTTCAAACACTAAATATGTCTAGGTTTGAGTTTCATTCTCTTCTTGCAATACATCTTCTGAGAAATCTATCAAGAGTGAACACAGGGACCAGCAGTTGGTGTAATGGCTATGTCACTGAACTCCCATGTAGCTGACTGCAGGACAGCAGTTTGAGTCCCAGACCTGGTGGCTTAAACTTATGCCAGGCACAAGTATGTGTGTGCCCAAGATCCTGAGAGGAGAATGGAGGAGAAGGGATTGCGGTGTGGCCATCCACCTTTGGGGATGTTTTCTTGCTCTCTGCTGTCTCTCTCCCCTCTGTGCTCTCTGCTGTCTCTCTCCTCTGTGCTCTCTGCTGTCTCTCTCCTCTGGGCCCTCTCCTGTCTCCTCCCT
>NW_006159434.1:2957844-2958901 GCF_000334495.1 Tupaia belangeri chinensis | reverse complement strand
TGCGCAGGAAGTGTGAACTGATTCAAACCATAAACTAAGATTTATCTATAAGTGCTTTATGTAGTCTAGAAAATAATATAATTAGTTATATTAATTTTAAATGGTCTCATTTCTGTTCATTTTATTTGTATCTTTGTGAGGTAGGATATATTGGGTCATCGGAGTTGTCATGCACGTTTTTTGCATAGAGAAACATGGAAAAATACATCATGACTTTCCTGTCTAACCAATAAAATTTAGTGTTGTCAAATATATTTCAATTTAATGGGTTTTCTCCTATAAAACTAATAGACTCTGGTGTCCGTGGAATAACGGGTTGGTCAGAGGCTCAGGTTAGTCCTAATATTCACTTGCTTCTCTGGCACTAGTAGAAATGATTAAGATGAATCTACTCAGGGATCAGCAGATGGAGAAATGTTTACATTCCTGGACACCCACGGTTCGAGTTCTGGTCTCAGTGGCTTAAAATATGCTGGGAGTGTGTACCTCTGTGCCCAAGATCCTAAGAGGAGAATGGAGGAGAAGGGATTGCAGCATGAATATCCCCTCTGGGGGAGGGGGTGATTTCTTGCTTTCTATCTGTCTGTCTTTTTTTGGTGAATGCACATGCTATAACAAAAATCTCTCAAAAAATTAATTTATTCATTGGACTATACTTGAAAATAACTCATAGTAGTTACTTAACAACTTGTTCCATCATTTCAGATAATGAATTAAAGTAGTAACTGGAGTACTGAATTATGGCATTTACTCTGAATTACAAAGATAATTAATTTGGAGCTATAATTCTAAGAAATTTATGAGTCCTTGATAGATAATATATTCTTTAAAAAACTGACACTTTATATCCTTTATAAAGTATGGTTCAAAAGATAAAATGTTCACCTTTAATAAATAGGTTTTCTGAAAGGATTCAATAAAATATATATACATATATATATACATGTATATATATTTGAGAGATTTTTGCTATAGGGCACATGCACTCCCCAGAAAGACAGAGAGACAGAGAGACAGAAAGTGAGAAATCACCCCCCAGGCGGGATGGCCACACCAC
>NW_006159434.1:2942603-2957666 GCF_000334495.1 Tupaia belangeri chinensis | reverse complement strand
GACATAGCCATTACACTAACTGCTGGTCCCCATACAATTATATTTTTTCTAAAATAGTAACCTTGCTAAACTTCAACTTTTTATTTATAAATGATTCATTTTTCCATTAGATATTATGGAATTTCATAATGGTTTGACTTTGGATACAATGAAAAGACAACATCTGTAGTTAATCTAATATAGAACCATAAAAGAAATATCCAAAAGGAATTTAGGGTAGTATGTAAAAATGAAAGGAGAGCTAGAATCTCATTAGTGTTTTCCAGTATCTCTGCACTCTATATTTTCAAGACACCTTGAACTTCCATGAACACAGAGCCATATTTATACACAATGGGAAAGACAATGAACATACAAAGTGGACATGAAATCGTTGTGCCATATAGATGCTGCTGCTGATTCTTTGAATGCCAGTGAAGATATATTAAGTCTAAAGACAAATGATTATACCTGTAGTTATCAGTCATGAAATCAAGTAGAAAAATTATTGAAAAAGAAGAGGTCTCAATATTTAGTTTTTAAAAAAATAATTATTTATTTAATTTTGTTTATTTATTATTATTCTTCAGTTTGACCAAAGAGAGGCAGGGAGAGAGAGAGAAAAAGAGAGAGAGAGAGAGGATAGGGATAAGAGAGAGAGAGAGAGAGAGAAAGTAAGCCTCCAGGTCCTGAACTCAAACCACAGTTGGCAATGCAGGAGTCTAGCACCTTAACCACCACACCATTTGCCAATCCTCAACATTTAGTTTTAAAGAAAAATAAATAAATGAAAAAACACATAATCTAAAATCCAAGACTTCTAGATTAAAAATGAATACAATAGTAAAGAGACTATTGTTTTATGCATAACTAAAGTTTTACCCTCCTTTAGAAAAATCCCTGCCAATTGCTTTGTTTAGAACACATTTGAAAACAATATATTTGTTATAGTTTGCACACAATTTAGTTTAAAAACATATTTCTTTCTCATCTTTTGATTGGAAGAAACTGTTGTCATTGCTGAATTTCAAATGTTCATTCTTTTCAGTAACTTATAAGACAAGTCACACTTAGTAGGAGTAAAAAGAAAATAAATATGCATCATTTTAGGAAAAGAGAAAACATCTAATAATACCTTAGTATGATTATGAATAGAGATAAGATTCAGGCTCTCCAATTTTTAAGAAGAAATATAGGTGTTGAAAATCGTTATTCTTGCTTTTGTGTCTTAAGTTTGAGATTCTCTCTGCTTAAATTGCCTTCAAGTTTTTCTATGCATTTCTTCTCCCAGAGGCAGCAAACGGTTTTAAGCTGCTTGTGAAGCACTGAGTGAATTTCCGGACTTCCAATTTATACAGAGGGAATTTGTTGTATTTCAGTGATAATTAGATTTTCATCTATTTTTAAGTCATACAGTAGTTATATCAAGTTTTCGTTTTAAAATTGCTTAGAGATGATTATTTTATTTAAACAGGACCGAGAATACCCATTACATTTGAAATGATGAGAAATATGTGCCATTTTACAGTAGGTGCCTTTGAGGGAAACAAGAGAGAGGAATTTAATAGCCACTTGAGACACTGGAAGCACACATAACACACATGCTTTTTTGTGGTTATTAAGGGACTATAAATATTTAACAGTATGAGTAAGTTTGTCTAATAATATATATAGTGTATTGGAAATGTTTAAATGTTTGTTTTTCTTAAGTGTTTGAATATTTCCTACAATATACAAAATTAAGACTGTTTTCATTCCATTAGATGTCAGAAATAAAAGACACACTGACCCCAGTGAAGTTTAATAGAACAAAATTATTTTGAACCTTATAAATCACCAGAAGAACAGTTAATCCTACTTCCTCCAATACTGGCTTTTTTTCTTTTTACATACTCTTAGCTTGTTAGAAGCTTGTGTGAACTTTTTGCAACATTTTAATTTAAAACCCAGACATTTCTTTGGGTGCTGCAATACAAGCAATCAGTTAATTATCCGATAAAGATTAAAGGAGGCATGCAAAACAAAATTCAATTAAATTGCATATGATTGCTTAATATGTTGAGAGCTGTTTCTACAGGCAACCAAAATTATAATTATGTGTAGCTAATGAAGTATTGTTTTATCTTCCATGTCTGTATTTCCCATTGACTCTCAGAGCTTTTGCTTCATTTTAATGTGATCTCTTTCCGGATGCCATGAAAAGCTATTGCTATAGTCATCCTCCTACTTATTTTACTACAATACTTGCCCTGGTGGTTTTATGAGTTCAGAGGCAAATGTTTAAACATCAGGATATTTCTAAAGCATTTTAATGACCAGAACTGAAGAGGACAGAGCTACAATACAAGTCATGTTTATATTTCTATTTAAATGAGCACCCATATATTTCAGACACAAGTGAGACTACTTAGTTTTCCAATGAAATTGCTAGTTACTATGTGTACTCTGCCTATGTTAATGAAAATGATGAATACTTGATTTTAGTTTCTTACTGACATTCATGATTTTGGATTTCCTGCCTGCGAGTAATGGATAATTAAGATATAACGTATAAATTAAACCCCCAAGTCTCCCCCAAGGTGCAGGAACCAGTGGCAGTGAGAGAGGGACTGAGTGCAAAGGGACTACATCTTATTCTTTTCTTAATGGGATTCTGTGTTTGCAGATAAATTCAAAAGTCTCCCAGCCAAAGTGTATACTCTGAACTATAAAAGATGACAGGTACCTCTGGGAGATAGAATTAGGAAAGGGAATAGGACCTTGGGGATTTCAATCTTTTTGCACATTGCTGCATTGTTAGAAATTGTTACAATGAACGTATCATTCGCAATAATTCTTTCTTTAAAAGCAAAGCAATAAAGGTCAACAAGTCACTAAATTTCACTCTATCAGAACCAACTTCTGTGGTGTCTTGCTTTTTCATCTTTTCCATACTTACTCTTTCTACAGTCTTTATTTCTTGAAAATGCACTTGCCTACAGCTACATTTATGCTAAATTGGCAATGTATGCTTTAGGGTGATCTGATAACGTAATCCTTATTAATGTGTTACTAGAGGCATTTTTATAGTTTTCTAAATCCTTCTGATACATTGGCTCTAGTAACTTACAGCCTAAAATAAGAGTGTTTAAGGTGTCTGCATTTTAAGTCAGGAGTGAAATATGGGTAGTGAAATGTGTGCTACCCTCAAATCAAACCATGTAAGTACTCATTTTCTGGCTGCCTTTGAGGTTAGCCTTCATGTTGTATTGCAGTAGCTTAATGGAATGGAGAAAATTAGGTTTAATATTTAATTTTATTATAGTTTAAAAAGTCTATCAAATTATAAAAAACTACAAAAATATAACAACTTCCACTAACCTATTTCTGAATTGTAGTTTCACTTTTTGTTTTAAATATTTTTCTAGTGTATAGGATTATCATTTATACCTGGTTGAAGCAATGGTTTTAGGTGTTTTGGAAAAAGCCAGGTTTGGTTTCTTCTTGGAATGGGTGGAATCTCTTTGTAGTGAAGGGATACTTTTTAAATACACTCACTAAAGGAAGAAATACTATTCTGAGTCCTTAACACCTTAGTGAAAAGTAGGCTTGGAGTCTTCATCACTGTGCAGGAACCAATGGCAGTGAGAGGGAGAGGCTGGGCACACAGGGACCATGTCTTTTTTTTAAATTTATTTTTATTCATTTATTTACATTCATTCACTGTACATCATTATAGCATACAAAATGAGATTTTTCCATTCACAGTACACTGTATAATGGCTCAATCAAGCACATCAACATATGTGTTATTGTCAACACATAATTTTCCATTTCTTGTTTTCTGTATATTTTGCTTTTTTTCCCATCCTTGATTCCCTATCTCACCCTCTGCCATCTCCCACCCTCCTCCCACATTGTGTCTGATATCTATTTTTGCTTTCTCTGCCTCCCCCATTTTATTGTTTCACTAAGTATCTTAATAAATCTAAATATTCATGTCTTAAATCTCTTACTGTATTCTGCTTGCTCAGGTGTGTCTCATGTCACTCTCCCCCATTATCCTCCACCACTAAGCCCGTGAGTCTTCCCCAAGGTGCAGGAACCAGTGACAGCAAGAGAGCAACTGAGCTCAAAGGGATCACATTCCAACTTTCTCGTTGCATTCTGTCCACCCAGTTGAAACTTTCCAGCTCAGCTTCAAGTGCACCTGGACCTGAGAGACTGGAAAAGGAACCAACACGTAAAGCTGGCTACATATGCCATTTTCTGATTGGAAGATAAGACCTTCTCCCAAGAACATGCCTGATAAGTAAAGCTATTCTTCACCCCTGGCACTACAGTATCCACTCCAGCAAAGTAGGAAGTGTATAATTCATCAGATGACCAGAATCCAGTGTGGAGGCCCAAAAGATATAAGAAAACAAGGAAATATCTCTCCCTCAAGGGAACAGAAGAATTCTTCCTCGACCATAGACAGCACAAAAGAATTTCCAGAAATATCATAAATAAAGAATTCAAAATATCTGTAGAAAAAAATAAAACTGAATAAGATACAAGAAAAAACAGACAGCCAAATCCAGGAGATGAGGAAGTCCTTAAAGGAGGAGAGGAAGAAGAGATAGACACCATAAAGAATTAAAATTCTAGACATAAAGACCTAAAAGGAGGAAGTCAAAACCCAAAAGTTGAGGGAAAAAACAGAGAGATAACGCATTTGTAGGACACAAATATGGTTTATTACCATATGATGACATATGATGATATATATAGTATTCTCAACTGTGCTAGTCTGAGGTAAATATCATGCTGGATAAAGTCTCTTTATAATCTAAATGGTGTATAGTGACTGAATGCATAAATAATAATAATATTTTAAAAAGTATGAATAATAGATAAGACCATACAGAAAGAATCTCTGATCTGAAGGACAATACTTCTGACTTACATAAAATCACCAAAAAGAATGAAAAAACAACCAAAAAATAATGACAACATATGGGAAATATGACACCATTAAATGCCCAAATAACAGGTATTCTAGAAGGCAAAGATTCTGACAAGGCATAGAAAATCTATTCCATGAAATACCTACAGAAAACTTTCCAAATGTAGAAAGACATTCAAACATCAAGACCCCAAAAATACAAAGGACCCCAAGTAGGATCAACATAAGATCCTCTCAATGGCACATCATATCCAGACTGGTCAAAATCAAGACAATATTCTAAAAATGGCAAGAAAGAAATTTCAAATTACTTACAAAGGTTATCTTATTAGGCTAACATCAAACCTCTTAAGTGAAACAATGCAGACAAGGAAAGACTGGGAAGACATATTCAAAACATTAAAAGAAAAACAATATTAACCAAAAATGTTGTACCTGGAAAGACTACCCTTCAAATGAGAAGAACAAATAAAATCATTCTCACACATTCAAAAACTGAAAGAATTTACCAACACCAGACCAGCTCTTCAAAAGGTACTGAAAGAGTATTATATTAGGAAAACTAAAGAGAAAAACAGAAATAAAATAACAAAAAGCAATCAAGAAAATGACTAGCCAAATGATAGGAATAAGTAAACAAATATCAATAATAATGTTGAATATTAATGGATTAAATTCCTTAATTAGTAGACATTTACTAGCTGCATGGATCAAAAAAAGAAAAAAACAAACAGACAAACAAAAAACAAGGAGCCTTATATATGCTGCCTACAAAAAGCACACTTATGGATAAAGACAAACATAGACTGAAAGTGAAGGGCAGGAAAAAGATATTTCAGGTTAATGGAAATAAAAAAGGGCTAGAGTTGTGATACTAATATCAGTAAAAAATAGACACTAGGCCAAACACTGTAAGAAGATGCAAAGAAAAATACTATATATTACTAAAAGAGTTGATTCACCAAGAAGATATAATATTTACAAAAATTTATGCACCAACCACTGGAGCACTCAAATATGTGAAAGAAAGACTGATGGATCTGAAGGGAGAGAGACTACAACACACTAATCATTGGGGACCTCAATACCCTACTATCTCCTTTGGACAGATTATCTAGACAAAAAATAAGCAAAGAGACACAGGATCTAAATGATATCATAAATTGAATGGACTTGACAAGTTATCTATAGGACTTACCATCCAACAACTACAAAATATACATTTTTATCACCTTTGCATGGAACATTTTTGAAAATTAACTACATTATAGGCCATAAACAGGCATTTATAAATTCAAAAGTGTGGAAATTGTATCTGGCATCTTCTCTGACCACAGTGAAATTAAACTTGAAATGAATAGCAGAAAAAAACCCTCAAGAATACACAAACACATGGAAACTAAAAACTAAAAATACTGCTTTTGTATGGTTTCACAACAGCTCAGTATATTAAAACTGAAATAAAAATATTAATTGAAACCAATGATAATGAACACATTTTTTTTATAACCTGTGGGATACAGCAAAACATTCGTAAGAGGGAAGTTCATATAAATTAGTGCTCACAAGAAAATAATTGAAAGATGGCAAATGGGTAATATAATAACACACCTCAGGGTACTGGATAAAACAACAACAAAAAAACCCTGCAAAAATACTGGGAGAAAAGAAATAATAAAGATTAGAGCAGAAATAAATAAAATAGAGAATAATTGAATTAGACAGAAAAAAATAAAAAAGACTAGTTCTCTGAGCAGTTAAATAATATTGATATGTTGTTAACTAGACTAATAAAGAACAGAGAAAGGATGAAAATAAATCTAAACAGCAGTGAAGTAGGCGAGATTACAACAGACATGACAGAAATACAAAAGATCATTAGAGAATATTACAACCACATATACACCAACAAACAGGAAAACCTGGATGAGATGGACAAATTTCTGGACAGAAGTAATATGAATCAGGAAGACATAGAAACCTAAACAGACCAAAAACAAGCAATGAGATAGAATCAGTAATACATAGCCTCTCAGCAAAGTGAAGCCCAGGTCCTGATAGCTTCACTTCTGAATGCTGTGAAACCCTTAAAGAAAAGTTAACCCCATTCTACTGAAACTATATCTTTTCTTTAAAAAAAAGAAGTATTTATTTTAAAATTTTATTTGTTATTATTATTAGTTTTTTGTTTTGTTTTGTTTTGTTTTGTTTTTATTTGACCAGAGAGAGACAGAAAGGGAGAGAAGGGGAAAGTGAGAAAGACAGACACTAGGTCTGGGACTCAAACTGAGGTCATCTATGTGGGAGTCCAATATCCCAACTCTCATGCCACATGTTGGCCCCTACTCAAACTATTTCTAAAGATCCAAAATGAAGGAACCCTCCCAAATTAATTTTTTGAAGACTCCATCACTCTTATCATCAAAATAGACAAGGATATAGCAAAAAAAGAAAACTACAGATGAACATGCAGTTCCAGTGACTATGGGGCAGGTTGCAGGGTGAGGATCAGGGTAACAGAGCTGTGGAGAGACTGTAGCTCACCTACCCGACCTGTGACTTTTGGAATACCTGGTGTCCTTTGAGACTTCATATTTTTCTGGTTAATGGATGTTGTGTGAATTGTATGTGTTCCTTTAGCTACACCCTCCTGTCTAGCTCCAGGTACACCTGGGCCTGAGATTCTGGGGAGAAACTAACCACCTCAAGCTGGCTACATACAGCATTCTCTGATCAGAATTTGAGGCCCTCTTCGAAAAACATACCAGAGAAGTAGAGCACATCTTTCCTGCTGATGTTACAGAATTAACTCCGAAAAATTAATTCCTAATTTCTTGGAGTTAATTCTGTATGTGTATAATTCATTGGATGACTAGAAGAAACTAGAACTGAGACACAAGAAATAGAAATCAAGAAAATATTTCTCCCTCAAGGGAACAGAATAATTCCTTATCATCCAGAGACAGTACAATGGAATTCATGGAAATATCAGATAAAGAATTCAGAATATTCATAGTGAGAAAACTAAATGAGACATAAGAGAAAAGAAATAACAAACTCCAAAAGACTCAAGAGAAAATAGACAATGAGCTCCAGGAAATAAGAAAGTCCTTCCATGATTTGAAAGAAGACATAGACACTATAAAAAAGAATCAAATATAATTTTTAGAGATGAAGGTTGTAGCACAGGAAATCCAAACCTCCCTTGAAAGTATTAAAAGCACATTAGATCATTCAGAAGATTGAATCTCAGATCTAGAAGAGAAAACCTCTTATCTGGAAAAAAAATCACCAAAAATAAAGGAAAAAATAATTTAAAACATTAGGATAATATAGAGGAAATACTAGATACCATTAAACACCCAAACATCTGAATAATTGGTATAGCAGAAGGTGAAGAATGTAATAAGGACATTGATAAAGGACATTGAGAAGGACATTCCATAAAATCCTGGAGGAGAATTTGCCAAACCTGGAGAGGCATTCAAACATCCAAACCCAAGAAGTACAAAAGACACCAAAGAGAACAAACTCAAGAACATATTCTCCATGGCACATTATAGCCAGACTGGCTAGTATCACAGATAAAGATAAGATTCTAAAATTGGCAAGAGAGAAATGTCAAGTTGCTTACAAAAGTTATCCCATCAGGCAAACATCAGACATCTCAGCAGAAAAAATGTAAGTAAGGAAAGAATGGGAAGATATATTCAAAGTGTTAAAAAAATAAAGCAATTTCAACCAAGATTACTATACCCAGCAAGATTATTCTTCAAATGGGAAGAAAGGATAAAAAATATTCTCAGATAAACAAATACTAAAAGAATTTACCAATACCAGACCAGCTCTTCAAAAAGTACAGACAAGAGTGCTATACCAGGAAAACTGAAGAGGGACAGACAAAAATAAGAGAACAAAAAACAACCAAGAAAATGACTAATATAATGGTAAGAATAAGTCCAGAAATATTGATAACTATGTTGAAATTTAATGGATTAAATTTTCCAATCAAGATACACAGACTGGCTGAATGGTTAAAAAAAAAAAAAAAAGGAAACCCTCTATTTCCTACAAGGAATGAATCTCATGGATAAAGATATACCTGAACTAAAAGTGAAGGGCTAGAAAAAGATATTCCATGGAAATGGAAACCAAATAAGGGCTGGAGTCACGATATTGATTTCAGACAAAATACACTTCAGGACAAAAACTGTAAGAAGAGACAAAGAGGGGTATTATATAGTAGTAAAAGGGCTAATTCATCAAGAAGATATAACACTTATAAGTTCCTATGCACCCAACTCAGGAGCACCCAAACACATGAAGGAAAGACTGATAGATATGAAAGGAGAGATAGGCTGCAACACACTAATTGTTGGGGATATCAACACCCCACTATCTTCTTTAGACAGATCATCTAGAAAAAAATAAGCAAAGATATAGTGGATCTAAAGAATACCATAAATCAAATGGACTTGACAGACATCTCTAAAATCCTTCCACCCAAAACCCACAAAATATACATTTCTCTCATCCCCACATGGAACCTTTATGAAGATTGATCATGTGATAGGACACAATCAACCCTTTATAGATTCAAAGTCATAGAAACTATATCCAGCATCTGTTCTGACCATGACAGAATTAAACTTGATATTAATTTCAGAAAAAAAATCCTTGAAAATACACAAACATATGGAAACTAGACAATCTACTCCTAAATGACTTCACAACTATTGAAGAAATTAAGACTGAAATAAAAAGATTCATTGAAATCAATGATAATGAATATACGAGTTTCCATAACCTATGGGACACAACAAAAGCATTCATAAGGGGGGAAATTCATATAAATTAGCATAATTAAGAAAAAGATGTAAAGGTGACAAATGGACAATATAACATGACAATCTACTCCTAAATGACTTCACAACTATTGAAGAAATTAAGACTGAAATAAAAAGATTCATTGAAATCAATGATAATGAATATACGAGTTTCCATAACCTATGGGACACAACAAAAGCATTCATAAGGGGGGAAATTCATATAAATTAGCATAATTAAGAAAAAGATGTAAAGGTGACAAATGGACAATATAACATCTCAGGGAATTGGAAAAACAACAACAAAAATCCAGAAATGAAAATAGAAATAATAACAATTCTAGCAGAAATAAATGAAATAGAAAATAAATGAATCATAAAGAAAATAAATGAAACCAAAAACTGATTCTTTGAAAAGATAAACAAAACTGGCACAATACTGGCTATACTAATTAAGAATAAGAAAGAACCAGATAAATCAAATTTGCAATGAAACAGGCAATATTACAACAGACAAAAGAGAAATACAAAGCATTATTAGAGAATATTATGAGCAACTATAAGCCAACAAACAAGAAAACCTGGATGAGATTCACAAATTACTGGACGCATATATTCTACAAAGGCTGAATCAGGAAGACATAGAAAGCCTGAATAGACCCATAACAAGCAACAAGATTGAAACAGTAATAAGTAACTTCCCAACAAACAAAAGCCCATGTCCTGATGGCTTCACTTATGATTACTACAAAACATTTAAAGGAGTTAACCCTCATTCTGTTCAAACTATTTCTAAAGATCCAAAGGGAAGAAATCCTCCAAAATTTATTTTATAAAACCTTCATCACCCTCATCCTCAAAACAGATAATGACATGACAAAAAAAAGGAAAATTACAGAACAAAATCTTTGATGAATATAGATGTAAAAATTCTAAATAAGATATAAGAAAATTGTGTCCAACAACATATAAAAAAGATTATACATCATGACCAGGTAGACTATTCCAGGGCTGCAAGGGTAGTTCAACATATGAAAAACCATAAATACAATACACCATATTAACTGAAAGAAAAAAAAAAGATCATATCAATTGACGCAGAAACAGCATTTGATAATATACAACATCCCTTCACGATTAAGACTCTAACATAAATCACAATAGAAGGGACATTTCTCAACATAATAAAAGCCATCTATGAAAAAGCCTTAAGTAAAATCCTACTGAATGCACAAAATATACATTTGTGCTGAATGTACCAAACAAGACTGCTCACTTTCTCCACTCTTTCAATATAGTGTTGGAAGTACTAACGAATGCAATCAGGAAATAAAATATAAAATAAAACAAAATAAAAGACATTTGAATAGGGAAATGGGAAAGAAGAGGTGAAATTATCTCCTTTTGCAGATAATATGATTATATTTATAGAAGATCCAAAGATCTCCATGAAAAAAATTCCCGGAAGTGATAAATGAGTAAAGTGGAAAGATACAAAATCGACATACAAAAATCTATAGAATTTCTATATACAAACAAGCAGACTGAGGTAGAACTGAAGAAAGTAATCCCATTTATCATAGCCACAAAAAGTACAAAAATGGAAAATTATCTGTTGATTATAATGTGTATGGTAATATCTTTAAAAGGAATAATATACAGTGTATTCATTCATTTGTATGCTTTAAAGATATACAGTAATTTAATGTAAAAATAAGAATAAAATAAAGATGAAATTAAAAAAAAATTAGGTTTACATTTTTTAAAAAAGTTCTGCGAGTTCTGCGAAGAAGAAAAGTAAATGTTTATCTGATATATCAATTGATTTTCCTGGTTCGTAGAAAAGCACTGTGATACTATATTTTTCTAAGCTATGGATTTTATTTTACAATTTGAAAAAATTCTTTTGGCACTAATAGATCAGTGACCAATTACTCTACTAATAGTAAAGTTACACTAAATTTAAGAGCCTCTTACAATTATTTTATGCATTTTCATACACTCTTTGGCAATCAAGAATTAACACAGTACAAGCAGTTACCATGTTGAAGGATTTTTTTTTTTTTCATTAGGAACATACTTGTGTTCAACAGAAAATTTGTTTCAATTTCTGGTAAAATGTGCTGCCTGGGTTGGTGCCTATCCCAGTTTCTGCCAAAAAACACCTCAAAAATTGTATTTGTGTAAGATGCCTTAGATATATCATATCAAATATTGGAAAAGGCCTTGGAAGGGAATTATGGGAGCATATCCGTGAAAAATAGCACAAGGTTCACTGTTTTGTTTTATTTCCTCAAGGGATTAATGGCACTGCTAGTAAACACAGGTGATTTCTTTTTTATACCAACCTTTTTGCTTGTGTGTCTTCTCAATTATCTATGAGTATGTTTGCTTTCGTGAATGTTTGTGTTTAGTTGTACAAGTTCTCTCAGCACTTGGAGAGATTATGCTAGTACTTCTCCCAGTGAAACCTGTTTTTCTCAATTCAGGATTCCTGAGTGATGGTGTTTGAAAGGGTTTCTTTACCATTTGTTAGCCCCCTATATTGCTGTTTAAGAGCTGGGATTTTGGTAATTTGACCCAGGTTACTTCCTCCCTCCATACTCAGTGAAACACATACAAAAAGAGATGAAATACTTGGTTCTTGATAAACTAAAATTAGTTGTTGTCCATTGTTGATCACTAAAAGTATACTCACACCTTCTACTATCCTACATTGTTTAACCCTAGCCGTCTGTCAATTAAAGTTTTACTAATTAAAATAAAAATTTAGAGAGAAAAGGGATTTCCCTGTCTCAAATATACGTTTCAATGCTGTACTTCACTAATAGGCTTTTAATGGTTCTAGCAGGGTTGCCTTTTCTTTTTCTTTCTTTCTTTCTTTCTTTCTTTCTTTCTTTCTTTCTTTCTTTCTTTCTTTCTTTCTTTCTTTCTTTCTTTCTTTCTTTTTTTTTTATCACACACACACACTCAGAGAAAGAAAGAGAGAGAGCCTAGCACCCTCAACAGTGTTTCACACCACAATATTCTGACCCCACCCTACACACACCAGCTTCCACAGATGGCCAGGGTTATGCACATTCTGTGCATGCATCAACTTGAGAACCAAACCTGACATCAGGCTTGGATTCAGCATTGCTTGAACAGTATGTTGCTGCTGCACCACTGAGCTGGCCTTAGGATTGCCTTTTCTGCCTGAATAGGCTTATGCCTAGCATCACAGAAATTCAGCATCTGGGAAACAGTCCTATTGCCCAGATACAGACTTTTAACTGAAAGAGTTTCAGTTTCCCCCACATTCTTTCTGAGTTTGGAGAGGGGCACAAAAAAGACAAATTAAGCTATAAGAATGAGGGCCAGTCTGTGGGGTGGTGGTTGAGGTGACTGGATCCCACAGTTCAAGGTCTGAACCTGACTGCTTGAGAAATATTCTGGGTGCATTTGCATATGTGCCCAAAAGCGCAAAAGGAGGGAGAAATAGAAAAGATTGCTGTGTGTCCACTCTCCATGGTGGGGTGCTTTCTCATTTTCCCTTGTCTCTCTCTGATGAGCACACCTGCCCTCTGGCGGATTTAAAAAATACGGTGGAAAAGAGAGACCAAAAGGGGTATTCCGGAGTAGTCTGTGCACAGTCACAACTGAGGAAATAGAGTTAAATTTCCCAGAATGATAGCTGAGTTAGACTGGCCTTTCCTTTTAATTTCTAGAATTTCCTGTTTCCTCAATGATTTCCATAAAATTTTGGCTAAAAAGGAACCCTTGTCACTATTGAATGCAAAACTACACTGTTAGTATGATAATTATACAAAAACCATGTGACCTCCTTCTAAATATTATCTTGTCCTAAAACAAGAGGAAACCAGGCTATTAGGTCAACAAGCTAAGATATTATTTCAAATACTAGAATATAAGATCATAAAATATTGAAAGACTTCAGTCTTCTCTTGTACTGTGGATTCCTGTAAGGCAAGAATTAATTTTTAAGAATGATTTATGTTTAATTTTATTTATTCATTCATTTATTTTAATTTTACAAGAGAGAGATACACAGAGAGAGAAGGAAAGTGAGAAAGCAAGACACCAGGTTAGGACTTGAACCATGGTAGGCCATGTGGGAGTGTTCAGCACTGGACCAACCACATGGCCTGCTGGTCCCCAAGGATTCATTTCCTTAACTTCCATTGGACACTACAGAATATTTTTAAATGATGATGAATTATGAGGACAGTGATACACAGTAAGAAAAGCAATTTTGGGATCTTGAGTGCTGATTAGTACTCCTTTGAATAAGGTGAGGCATGAACGCATTGATTTATCATTTTTAATGTTAATTTAACAAATAATACAAGCTAACTGGAGAAGTGATCTGTAACTACAAATGCATTTTTCAGGTCACTGGAAGAAATAATCATTGAATTAAATTTTTAGTAGTAACCAAAAGAAGATAAAGATAGATGGTAAGGGAAAAATAATAAAAATGTTGAAAATCTTCTAACATTTTAATATTAATCATATAAATACATAAAAATTAAATTAATTATAGTATTAGAAAATGAAACTCACCTTGCCTTAAAATAAGAAATTATATATGAGTATATATGACAAATATATAGACTCATATAAAGCAAATATAACTTAAAATTTATGGACCAGTGGTAGCACATTGGTTAAGGTGGCTGGATCCCCCACATGGCTAACTCTGCAGTTAGAGTCCCAGATCGGGTGGTTTTAGAAACAACTGGACATGAGTGCATATGTGCCCAAGATCTCAAGAGGGGAATGGAGAAGAAATTGTATGGTGGCCATCCACTCAGGGGTGCTTTCCCACTCTCTCTCTCTCTCTTTCTGGTGAGTGCATGTGGCCTGTAGCAAATTTTAAAATGGGGTTGTCTTTTGTTTAAAGATATTTTTTTCTATAGGACATGTGTGCTTCCCAGAGAGACAGAGAGATAGAGAGACAGAAAGCAAAAAAATCACCCCCCATGGAGTATGGCCATGCTGCAATCCCTTCTCCTCCATTCTCCTCCCAGGATTTTGGGCAAGCACGCACAGCACATGCCACTGGGTCCAGGACTCAAACCATGGTCAACTATGTGGGAGTACAGCCACGTAACCATTACACCATCTGCTGGTCTCTAAAAAATAAGTTTTAATGAAAAGCTTCTTTTTAAGATTTTTATTTACATTTAATCACTATACATCTTCACAGTATACAAAACAGGTTTTTTTCCTAGCATGAATATATTAGTTCAGTCCTCAGTATTTCATATGAAGTGGATGAATATGGAAGATTAGGGAACCAGCAGTTAGCATAATGGCTAAGTCGCTGGG
>NW_006159434.1:2938322-2942524 GCF_000334495.1 Tupaia belangeri chinensis | reverse complement strand
GTGTGCGTGCGTGCCCAAGATCCCGAGAGGAGAATGGAGGAGAAGGGATTGCGGCGTGACCATCCCCCCTGGGGGGTGATTTCTCACTTTCTGTCTCTAATGTCTCTCTCTGTCTGTCTGGCGAGCGCATGCGCCCTAAAGCAAAAACCTCTCAAAAAAAAATAAGATTAAATGTTAAACGAAGCAAGTCAGACTACAAAAGAGAGGCATTGTGTGTCCCCACTTTATATTGGGTAGTCAGAAAAGACACGACATATTTTTCTATGCAGAAATGTGTCATGACTTCCAATGACCCAATATATACTGAATGTGAGAACTCTATGACAGAAACGAAAAGATTGGAAGGTATAAAAGTAGGGTGGACAACTGTAGTGCTAGAGATGGTATGGGGGGGAGTGGGTAGTAGAGGGGAAGGAGGAAGGACTTGGGTAAAATTATTTAACAGACACAAGAATAAAACAGTTATCTGTAGATGATAATGTATATGGTAATATCTTTAGTGGAAAAGTTCTTATTGGAAATTTATTCCTATGGCATAGATAAAAATTATGATCAAGTAACTTGCACCATTTTTGAAACTATTTTCACTGTCCATAATAGAGCTCCACTTAATATACATTTGGGCTGAATGACAAATAATCAAATAGTAAAATCAGTATTAGGTTTGAGCTGAATATTAGTATGATTGGATATACTTCTGAAATACAAAAATTAAAGTTTTATGTTTTAAAATATGAAGTGTAGCAATTTTATTACTAATGGCCCAGGATTCTGTTACAGTATGGCATTCTTTTTTTTTTAACTTACCTGAGGATACATGCTCTTTTCAGACAGAGACAGAGAGACAAAAAGAGAGGGAGAAGGAGAAATCATCTCCCACTGGGGCATGGTCACTTCCCAATCTGTCTCCTTCATTTCTTCATCCTATTGGAAATTTAGGTATACACACATGCCTCCTGCATGGTTTTCAAGCCACTGGGTTTGGAATTAAAACTGCACAGTCAGTCATTTGGGTTCTGGCTCCCTTAACAAGCCATGGGGTTGACCCTGAAATATGGTAATATTAAATTATTTTCTGAATACAAAACCAAAGGACGTGGATAAATCATTATATGTTTATAATTTCTTAATCACTAAAGGTCTTTGGAATGCTTATTTGATAATCAATGGGAATTAGATAACTTTCTTTCATTGACCTTACATGCTATCAACATTTCTTACCATATCATCACTTGTGGCAGAAGCAACAACTGAATTCCAGATTTATCTTCCATTCATCTTTCAAAGTACACTAGGTATCTCAGAAGAAAAAAATCTTACACATTTTCTTGGGCTTTTTCTGTCTCTGTATCTGTCTCTCTGTCTCTTTCTCTATTTCTCTCCCCTCACCTCTCTTCAGGAAAATAATATCATTTGGTGCTTTTTGTATTTTGACGTGGGCACTTAGATCAAACTGAACTTAAATCAAAGGCCAAGAAAAAAAAGTATTTTTAAATTAGTGCTACAATTGATATTTTGTAGAAAGTAATAGTTACATGGCAGAGAGAGAAAATAAATATCATATAACTATTCTCATAACAGATTTACTAACTTACATAGAGGAAACTAATTTGCTAAAGAAAGCAATAAATGCTGTATTTAGTGAAGGGAAAAATATGATGGTAATTTTGGTGAGAAATCCGATTTCAAATCAATTGAAAGACATTTTATTTAGATTAACAACTTACTGATACCATATATGTTCAAGGAAATAAAAAGTCCTTTTCAACTTGACCTGGAAACAGTCTTCCAAATGTGAAAAATTAAATAGAAATCAAGAAACATTTAGATTTATGCACATGATGGATAAATTGTATTCGCTTTTTATTGAGAGAGAACAGAAGTCAATATAACTTACTTTAGTAGCAGTTGTTACACAAATTTTCCAGAGCATTCTATTTTAGACTAGATTTTATTAGGAGTAAAATCAGAGGAGGGTCCCTGATAGTCAGAAGTTCATTGGAACTTCTAAGCTAAATTTTCCAACACTCAAGCTAACCTACAAAGGTAAATATGTAAATATTTTTTCAATTGTTTATTAAGATATCTGAATGTTTCTTTTGATTACTGTATGTATTTTATTTATCAATGCATACTTATAATTCCTGCCTCAGCCTGTAACCTTCATGGAACTCTCTATTAACTCTTTAAAAATACCAGGAACTGCTCACATAATAATTTTAAAAAAATAGAGGAGCAATAAATATTAATAAATATTCTAAATCTATACTTCTCAGATCTAGCTCTTCAATTATAAAATTTTTGTAATTTTGTATATGTACAATCACAGTGTCTGAGAAAATAAGAATATAGCTTCTTGATTGTTGTCACCGAAATATTATTAAATGTATATAGTATGTATTGCCAGTATGCAATTACTATTTGTGAATGCTAAACATTGCTTTAAGCTGACTTACCTTTTTTAAAAATTTATTTTATTTAATTTATTATCATCATTTTTCCTTTTTTAGCAATTTATTTTATTTAATTTATTATCATCATTATTATTTGTCTAATTTGATCAGAGAGAGACAGACAGAGGAGAGTGAGGAAGCAGGCTGTCAGGTGAAGGACTAGAACTGAGGTCCACCACGTGGGAGTTCAGTGCCTCAATCACCACACCACCTGCTAGCCCCAAGCTGACTCATCTTTAAATCCGATTGAGAAAATAGCTTTTCTAACAGAATCCTAAGCCAAGAAATTTAGGGTTTCTCCTCCTCTTTCTTCTTTCCCATCCTCTTCATTCCCCTCCTTCTTTTCTTTCTTTTTCTTTCTCCTTTCCTGTTCCATATTTTGCTCCATTAAATTGTTTTTATTAGTCACGTAAAATCTTTGTTGAAGAAAGCAAAAGGATAAATAAATGTTTCTTCTCATGAAATAATTCACTTGTCAGCTCTAGACAGATAGTTTAGTTCATAGAATATTGCTTTTATCTCATACCAAATATAATTTCTGTGAAAATTCTTTTGCTTAAAAGTAAATGTGGGGGGAACCAGCAGTTAGTGTAATGGCTATGTTGCTGGACTCCCATGTAGTTGACCGTGGTTCGCGTCCCGGACCCAGTGGTTTAAAACTCACGCCGGGCGCGTGTGCATACGTGCCCAAGATCCCGTAGAGGAGAATGGAGGAGAAGGGATTGCGGCGTGACCATCCCCCCTGGGGGGTGATTTCTCACTTTCTTTCTCTACGTCTCTGTCTGTCTGTCTGGTGAGCGTACGCGCCATATAGCGAAAACCTCTCCAAAAAAGAAAATAAAAAAAGTAAATGTGTAGTAAAAAATGTGTATTGGTCTCAATATAATTTGAAAAAGTAATATTTTTTATAGAATGTGTCAAATACTAAGTTTATATTAAACTAATACAAATAAGCAAAAACAGTATGAAAGCCATTTTATTTTACTGATTTGTTATATAATGGCATTTACTGTAATGAAAGCAAACTAAAGAGTTTCAGCAATAATTTTGACAGGAAAATTACAACAACTGATTTCCAGAAAATGATTTAATTGGGTGCTTAGTTTGAGAATTTCTTAAGGGAGGAAATTAGAGGATAGAAAGATTTTTGTTATAAGGGGCATAGAAACAATACAGTATTAGCAAAAAAAAAAAAATAAATAAAATAAAATAAAGTTACCTAAATAATCATATATTCCTTTTGTTCTCACAGCATTTGCACTTTTCATTATATCGTTATAGGTCTAGTCTAGAGGAAAAAGACTGATGAAACAATAAAACTTTACATTGATCCAAAATGTTTAAGAAACATTCTTCAAGAACAAATTTCACATTTGTTACCGAACAAATATTTTGGGTGGTATAGAGGTCATGTCCTCAGATAAAACTCCTGGCTATATTTTGGGTTTCTAATTTAAGTTTTTGAGATCCATCTTCACAAGAATATGCTGTCTGGATATGAAATAATTTGACCAAATATAGCCAAGTCATATTTTTAAGTGGTATGCAATTTTTACATACTGATACACTAAGTAAAATGTGAAAGGGAAGATTACTTATGCAATCAATACAAGGATACTTCAAAAGTTTGTGGAAAATGGAACTAAAGCACAAGTTTATTTTGGTTTAAGGAACTTTGAAATCCATGCATATTTGGCTTTTTTTTTTCTTTCTAAATGTTTTGCCTTCAGGTATGTACACTTGCCAGGG
>NW_006159434.1:2936291-2938287 GCF_000334495.1 Tupaia belangeri chinensis | reverse complement strand
CCCCCAGGAGAGATGGCCACCATGTAGTTCGTTCTCCTCCATTCTCCTCCTGGAATCTTGGGCAAGAATGCACACATGCCAGCATGAGTTTTAAGCCCCCAGGTCTGAGACTCAAACCACAGTCGGCCATGTTAGAGTCCAATGATGTAACTACTTTACCATCTGCTTGACCCATGCATTGTTTTTTATAATATACCTTTTTCCATGAACATTTTGAATACTCCTCCTATGTTTACATATATTGAACTCGTACATGTAAATTCCTGTAATTAAATTATATGGAAAGATTCTCTATATGTTTTACAGGATGGGTACTGAGGTAACATCACAGTGTAAATAAAACACTTGAGTGTTCTTGTGTTAAATGTTAGTGAGATCCTTGGACAGTTGATCAAGACATAGACATATATGGTAAGTAGGAAGTTAATATGTGTACTGTAAGCACTTTAAGAAAGCATTGTAGCACATTTACTATAAGAAATAGCAAGTATATTATTCTTCTTACCATTTAAAACAGACTGATAGTGAAGTTTATGAAAATGTCATCTCTTCAACATCTATGAAAATCCATAACAGTAGCTCATGAACTGTGTTTGGCAGGGTAATAGCAGTTTCAATTACTTGCCTTTTAAATGCAGAATGTCAAATCTGAACAGTGAAACTGTCAAACTGTCAAAAATATATATCATACACATTTCGTTCTTATCATTGTTAAGAAGTATGCAAATATAGCACAGCAATTCTCTTCATAGAGCTAATGCTGTTTCTTCCTCTTGAGTAATAACATTTTCCAGAGTGAAAGTTGCTGAAATGAATTCTATACTTAAAAGCAATTTTTCTGAGGTTAGTGCAGATCTGGTGGTGGATTTACATATTAACTTGTATTCTCTTTCTAAAGCATAGGAAGTAGTTAGGAAGTATTCACTCTGTTGATATTGTAAGAAGAAAATTAAAATTAGAAAAATTAGTGTCAACCAAATTGCATGGTAGTTAAGGCAGGCAGCTAGATTCCCACATGCCTGACTATGTGGTTTGAGTCCTGGACCCAGTGAATTGATAAACAACCCAGGTGCATGTACATGCCCAAAATATCGAGAGAAGAGTGAAGGATAAGGGGTTTCAGTGTGATCATTCCCCTTGAGGGAATGCTTTGTCTCTCTGTCTCTCATTTGTTCTCTCTCCAGCAAATTTAAAAAAAAGAAGAAAATTCAGCCAAGAAAGAAATTTCCCAATGCAGCTCCATCATGTCCTAGAATTGTCATATCTGATGCTCAAATAATAATTTTAGAAATGATATGAACACCTAGTGTGTTTTAGGCTGCACCAAAGTTCTGTTATGCCCTGGCAATTTGAGCTGAGGCCAGGTTCTCTACCCAAGGGATTATTTCAATTTTTTTACTTTTTTTTTCTTTTTTTTTTTGAGAGGTTTTTGCTATAGGGCGTGTGCACTCGCCAGACAGAGAGAGACAGAGAGACAGAAAGCGAGAAATCACCCCCCAGGGGGCAATGGCAACGCCGCAATCCCTTCTCCTCCATTTTCCTCTCAGGATCTTGGGCACGCATGCACACATGCCCGGCGTGAGTCTTAAGCCACTGGGTCCGAGACGGGAACCGCGGTCAACTACGACTACGTGGGAGTCCAGCGACATAGCCACTACGCTAACTTCTGGTCCCGGGACTACTTCAATTTTTGTAAAAATGAAAAATTTTCATTGTCTTAATGATGTCGAAAGGCACAGAAATTAAAATAGGTAAGAAAAAGTAAGAATTCCTACATTTTTCTCCCATAGGGTACATGTATTCACCAGAGAGAGACAGAGATAGTGAGAGGGAAAGTGAGAAATCACCCCCCCCAGGGATGATGGTCACAATGCAATCCCTTCCCCTCCACTCTCCTCTTGGAACTTTGGGCTTGCATGCAGACATGCCCAACATGATTTTCTTTCTTTCTTTTTTTTATTTTTTGGAGAGGTTTTTGCTATAGGGCACATGCTCT
>NW_006159434.1:2934490-2936168 GCF_000334495.1 Tupaia belangeri chinensis | reverse complement strand
TTTAAGCGACCGGGTCCGGGACGAGAACCGTGGTCAACTACATGGGAGTCCAGCGACATAGCCATCATGCTAACTGCTGGTCCCCCCAACATGATTTTCAAGCCACCAGAACCAGGACTCAAACCGAGGGAGTCCAGTTCCTTAACTGCTACAGCACTTGCTGGCCCTCCTGCACATTTTGATGTATAGGTTTTATATTTTAGAGCTGTATCGCGTCATCAAAATTTTTAGCAATATGTGGGCTTCTGCATGTGATGTTAGTGCTATTAAAGATATAGAAGATCTCCTCAACCACACCCTTAATTCCATGTCAGTTACCACTTTGATCCAAACAACTTCTATCAATAACATGTAATAAGTCATAAGACTAGGTCTGTTTTTATAATCACTTTCCTGAATACAACAAGTAGAGAATATTGAGAATGAAATCTCTACTGCCACCAATTCAAGAGTAGATTCTACTTACTAGTAAAGGAACCCCTATCATGATTGCAACAAGTTGGCAGGGTTTGTAAACTGATACATGAGTATGTGTAGATGATGTTCGTGTTATGAGAACTGTGCCCAAGGCCAGAGACCTAACTTTAGTCCTGCCATTAGGCTCTCAATCAAATGGCTTTTATTTTACTTTCATTCTGCAAAGTGCTACTTCTTCACTTCTCTGTCTCCTAATTCATCTTCTTATGCTGCTTGCTCAGGAAGTTAAGTTATAATACTCAGTGTATGACATTCTTTTTGCTTTAGCTCTGATTATAATTGCAATTCTCCAAGCTAAGATTTATGAACAGTGATCAGTATAGTGTTCAGAATGAAAAGACAAATTAGCACATGAATTTTTAAAAAGTCATTAGTAAAAGTTTTATAGTTGTGAAGTTAAATTAAACATAATATAATTGGCATTGTATTATTTTTTCATATTATAGAAGAAAGACATTTAGCTTCTATAGCTTTTCTAACTAAAACATTGACTAGATTTTTAAAAATACTTGTTAAGTATTTTTACTTAAATAGAAATTTCCCATTGTGAAAGTGTTACATATTTTGCTGGGGAACATTTGTTATATGAAATTCTAGATTAATTTCTTATTTTAAAGTATTAGTAAAATGGAAATTGAATAGTTATTCTTAAGTATCTTCTTTAATTTTAAAATTGTTAAGCTTTTTAAAACCTATGTTAACAGAAATAAGTAAATACACACACACACATATGTATGTAGAGAGAGAGAGAAAGAGAGAGAGAGATACATGTGCTATATTTAGTCTAAATCCATTTAAAAATAATTGATATGGAGGATGAGCAGATTTTTTAATGGTTACATCACTGGACTCTCACATAGTCAACCATGATTTGAGTTCTGAACCTGGAAGCTTAAAACACAAACTGGAAGCATGTGCTTGAGTGCTCAAGATCCTGAGAGGAGAGTGAAGGAGAAATCACCCTGAGAGGTGATTTGTCACTATCTGCCTGTCTGTCTCTGTCACTCTGGTGAGGTTAGTGCAGATCTTTTGGGTGGATTTACATATTGACTTCTGTTCTCTTTCTTTTTATTTATTTATTTATTTATTTATTTATTTATTTATTTATTTATTTTTATTTTCATTTTCTTTTATACAGTCAATCACATTATTTAGCTTACAAAGTGAATATTTTAACATGTCAGCATTTCTCCCTAGTCCA
>NW_006159434.1:2932526-2933841 GCF_000334495.1 Tupaia belangeri chinensis | reverse complement strand
TCCTTTGGGTAGATACCAAGGAGTGGGATTGCTGGATCATATGGCAGTTCTATTTATAGATTTTTTAGTAATCTCCAAATTGTTCTCCACCGTGGCTGGACCAATTTACATTCCCACCAGCAGTGTCACAGAGTTCCCCTTTCACCACACCCCGCCATCACTGATTGTTTTTTGTTTCTTAATCTTAGTCATTCTGACTGGAGTTTTACTTGTGTTCTCTTTCTAAGGCATAGGAAGTAGTTAGGAAGTATTCACTCTGTTGATATTGTGAGAAGAAAATTAAAATTAGAAAAATTAGAAAAATTTGCCCTATAGCAAAAAATCTCTCTCTCTAAAAAAAAAGAATGATATAAACTTTTGGGGATTGTTTTTTGTTTCTTAATCTTAGTCATTCTGACTGGAGTTTTACTTGTGTTCTCTTTCTAAGGCATAGGAAGTAGTTAGGAAGTATTCACTCTGTTGATATTGTGAGAAGAAAATTAAAATTAGAAAAATTAGAAAAATTTGCCCTATAGCAAAAAATCTCTCTCTCTAAAAAAAAAGAATGATATAAACTTTTGGGTTTTTGTGCATGCCCATGAAACAGAACATGAATTTTAAAATTAAAAAAATGCTAGAGATTATCTAAATAGTAAATCTTGAAATCATGAGTTGCTCCTCTCAGAACAGTTTCTTACTCAAGTAACCTATTTCATGCAAAGAACTGCAAAAAATGAAGCAATTAAAAGACTTGTATCAAAGGACTTTCATTTACATATTCAAAGAAATTAACTCGCTGTACATTAGAAAACCACTATAACTTTTAATATTATTACAACTGTTTTATTAAGTGAAGCAAGTTTTCTTACTTCAAATGCTATATTTCTAAGCCAAGAAATTAAAATATTTCATCATTTTAAATAAAGTCTATTTACTTAAGCAATTATTAAGCAAATAAAGCAAATTTTTTAGGAAAAAAAAGCCTTCATAACAATGTTGACTTCTCTGACTTGAACAGATATGAAGCATAATCACAGAGCCTTTTTAACCACTTTAATCAACTTGGCTTGTGTACTCTGGACAGTCTCAAAATTATCCAATTATCCACATCTGTCAAACAGTATTTCCTTAAATCAGGCACAGAAACTTACTCTGGTTAGAAAGCAAGGGGCCTTGGCTAAAAGCCATTCTGCAAAGCAGTATAGCTAAGTTTAGAATCTGATCAAACAGCACAGAATGTAACTTTCAGTAGGCTTTTTACAACTTGCTAATTTATCACAAAACACTCTCTTGCTCAGCCTCTCTCTCTCTCACTCTTTGGTCAAATTAAAATAAG
>NW_006159434.1:2929948-2932471 GCF_000334495.1 Tupaia belangeri chinensis | reverse complement strand
ACTTTTCTTGAAAAAACATCTAAAATGAGAAATGACTAATATAAATTCTTTTTTGTTTTTGAGTTCTTACTATTTTTTTGAAAGAATAATTTTTGCTATAGGCACATGGGCTTGCCAGAGAAACAGAGAGACAGAAAATGAGAAATCACCCCCCCCAGGGGGGATGGCCACATGGCATCTCTTCCCTTCTGCTTTTGGGATTAGGGAAATGCACTCACACACACACACACACACACACATACACACACTCAGTGTGAGTTTTAAGCTGCTGGGTCTGGGACTCGAACCATGGTCAACTATTTGGGAGTCCAGCAACATAACCATTATGCCATCTGCTGGTCCCCTTACTATGTATTTAAATGTTTTAAGTTTTCATTTTTTATTGTGATAAGAACACTTAACAAAAGCCAGCAAGTGGTGGGGTGGTTTAGGCTCTGGATTCCCACATGGCAGTCTGTGGTTTGAGTCTTGGAACAAGCAGCTTGAAAACTACACTGGATGTGTGTGCATGTGTGCCCAAACTCTCAGGAGAAGAGATTGCAGTATGGCCATCCCACCCTGAGTGGGTGATTTTTCACTTCTCTCTCTCTCTCTCTCTCTCTCTCTCTCTCTCTCTCTCTCTTCAGCACGTACATAAACCCTATGGCAAAAACCTGAAAACCAGAACAAAAAAAAGAACACTCAACAAAACTTAAATGTATGATAGAGTGTTTTTAACTATACACAATGTTTACCACTATATACAATGTTGTACAATGGACCTCTTGAATTTATTCATCTTGAACAACTGAAACTTTGTGAACAACAGCTCCCCAATTTCTCCCTACCTTCAGCCCCTTGTAACCACCATTTTGCTCTATATTTCTATGAGTTTGAATATTTTAGATACCTTATATAAGTGTAAACATGTAGTATTTGTCCTTTGATTGAATTATTTTGCTTAGCCTAATATCTTCCAGGTCTCATTCAATTGTTGCATATGATAGGATCACATTTTCTTTATACAATCATCTGTGGATGAACACTTAATTGATTTTATAGCTTTGCTATTGTGAAGAATGCTGCAGTGAACATGGGAGTACAAATATCTATTCAGTGTTCCAATTTCATATCCTTTGGGAATATACCCAGTGCTGGAAATGCTAAATCATAAGGTGGGTTTTTAAAAATTTTTTTTGAGGAATCTCCATACTGTTTTTCATAGAGGCTGTAACATTTGTTTTTAATTTACCAAGAGGTACATGTGCATGCCAGAGAGAGAGAGACAGAGAAAGTAAAAAAGCACCCTCCTTGGGACATGGCCATACAGTAATCTCTTCTCCATATCTCCCATTTCTTAGGATTTTGGGTATGTTTGCATGCACACCTAGTGCATGCAAGTCACCAGATCCAGTGCTTGAACCATGTGGTTGGGCATTTGGGATCCAACCTTCTTAAGCACCAGACCATGGGCTGGCCCACAGCTGCCCTATTTAAAATTCCTGCCAACAGGGTACAAGAGTTTCAGTTTCTCCAATCTTTGCTGACACATGAATCTTGAATCTTCTACTTTATAAAGATATTAAAAGATATTTGCAAAAATAGTAATAGTCACTCTAACATATGTGAGGTGATATTTCATTGTGGTTTTGATCTGTATTTATTCAAGTTGAACATCTTTGTTATACCTATTTGCCATTTGTATATCTTTGTTGGAGAAATGTCTTTTTGAGTTTTCTTTTTTTCCCTACTGTGTCCTAGAAGTTCCTTATATGTTTTAGGTATTAGTTCTTTATCATGTAATTTTTTTGTAAATATTTTCTCCAATTACATAGGTTGCCATTTCACTTGGCTGATTGTTTCCTTTGCTGTGCAGAATCTTTTTGATTTGATGTAGTCACGTTTTCTACTTTTGTTTTTGTTGCTTTTTGTGAATTCTTCCATTATTTAGATGAGTACAATAAATCTACTGTCTGATAGTATTTATTCCATATGCTGTAGATAAAATAGTGAACAAGACAGGCATAATTGTAAAGTTTTTAATAGTCAGGTTGTTTACACGTATTGTCAGTCTTAAAAATCCATTGAAAAGTCAAATTTGGGGGTTATAATTCACTTTGTTACACTTATAACCTCATAGCTGACATCCACTATCTTGAATTTGTGATAGTGGTTAACTGGAGGGAGAAAGAGTGACACATTTGGGTTTACTACCCAGAGTGATGGTTGAAAATAGACTGGTAGTAATAGGAAATTAGGATAATGAAAAGCCTGAGAGTCATATTCCTTTATGTTTTTTTGGCAGTTGTTGAGAATCCTTTTCCATTACTGAACTTAATTAATCATGTGTGGTCTCTGAAACCATGGTCAACCAAGATAGGGAGGAGAGGGAACCAGCAGTTAGCGTAATGGCTATGTCGCTGGACTCCCACGTAGTCGACTGCGGTTCGTGTCCCGGACCCGGTGGCTTAAAACTCACGCCAGGTGCGTGTGCGTGCGTGCCTAAGATCCCGAGAGGAGAATGGAGGAGAAGGGATTGTGGCG
>NW_006159434.1:2922988-2929510 GCF_000334495.1 Tupaia belangeri chinensis | reverse complement strand
CTTCTCTCTCTCTCTCTCTCTCTCTCTCTCTCTCTCTCTTCAGCACGTACATAAACCCTATGGCAAAAACCTGAAAACCAGAACAAAAAAAAGAACACTCAACAAAACTTAAATGTATGATAGAGTGTTTTTAACTATACACAATGTTTACCACTATATACAATGTTGTACAATGGACCTCTTGAATTTATTCATCTTGAACAACTGAAACTTTGTGAACAACAGCTCCCCAATTTCTCCCTACCTTCAGCCCCTTGTAACCACCATTTTGCTCTATATTTCTATGAGTTTGAATATTTTAGATACCTTATATAAGTGTAAACATGTAGTATTTGTCCTTTGATTGAATTATTTTGCTTAGCCTAATATCTTCCAGGTCTCATTCAATTGTTGCATATGATAGGATCACATTTTCTTTATACAATCATCTGTGGATGAACACTTAATTGATTTTATAGCTTTGCTATTGTGAAGAATGCTGCAGTGAACATGGGAGTACAAATATCTATTCAGTGTTCCAATTTCATATCCTTTGGGAATATACCCAGTGCTGGAAATGCTAAATCATAAGGTGGGTTTTTAAAAATTTTTTTTGAGGAATCTCCATACTGTTTTTCATAGAGGCTGTAACATTTGTTTTTAATTTACCAAGAGGTACATGTGCATGCCAGAGAGAGAGAGACAGAGAAAGTAAAAAAGCACCCTCCTTGGGACATGGCCATACAGTAATCTCTTCTCCATATCTCCCATTTCTTAGGATTTTGGGTATGTTTGCATGCACACCTAGTGCATGCAAGTCACCAGATCCAGTGCTTGAACCATGTGGTTGGGCATTTGGGATCCAACCTTCTTAAGCACCAGACCATGGGCTGGCCCACAGCTGCCCTATTTAAAATTCCTGCCAACAGGGTACAAGAGTTTCAGTTTCTCCAATCTTTGCTGACACATGAATCTTGAATCTTCTACTTTATAAAGATATTAAAAGATATTTGCAAAAATAGTAATAGTCACTCTAACATATGTGAGGTGATATTTCATTGTGGTTTTGATCTGTATTTATTCAAGTTGAACATCTTTGTTATACCTATTTGCCATTTGTATATCTTTGTTGGAGAAATGTCTTTTTGAGTTTTCTTTTTTTCCCTACTGTGTCCTAGAAGTTCCTTATATGTTTTAGGTATTAGTTCTTTATCATGTAATTTTTTTGTAAATATTTTCTCCAATTACATAGGTTGCCATTTCACTTGGCTGATTGTTTCCTTTGCTGTGCAGAATCTTTTTGATTTGATGTAGTCACGTTTTCTACTTTTGTTTTTGTTGCTTTTTGTGAATTCTTCCATTATTTAGATGAGTACAATAAATCTACTGTCTGATAGTATTTATTCCATATGCTGTAGATAAAATAGTGAACAAGACAGGCATAATTGTAAAGTTTTTAATAGTCAGGTTGTTTACACGTATTGTCAGTCTTAAAAATTCATTGAAAAGTCTAATTTGGGGGTTATAATTAACTTTGTTACAACTTATAACCTCATAGCTGACATCCACTATCTTGAATTTGTGATAGTGGTTAACTGGAGGGAGAAAGAGTGACACATTTGGGTTTACTACCCAGAGTGATGGTTGAAAATAGACTGGTAGTAATAGGAAATTAGGATAATGAAAAGCCTGAGAGTCATATTCCTTTATGTTTTTTTGGTAGTTGTTGAGAATCCTTTTCCATTACTGAACTTAATTAATCATGTGTGGTCTCTGAAACCATGGTCAACCAAGATAGGGAGGAGAGGGAACCAGCAGTTAGCGTAATGGCTATGTCGCTGGACTCCCACGTAGTCGACTGCGGTTCGTGTCCCGGACCCGGTGGCTTAAAACTCACGCCAGGTGCGTGTGCGTGCGTGCCTAAGATCCCGAGAGGAGAATGGAGGAGAAGGGATTGTGGCGTGGTCATCCCCCCTGGAGGGTGATTTCTCACTTTCTGTCTCTATGTCTCTCTCTGCCTGTCTGGCAAGCGCACACGCCCTATAGCAAAAATCTCTCCAAAAAAAAAAAAGATAGGAAGGAGAATATTCACTTTTCTCACAAGAGACAATAATCTTCATGACAGACCCTTTTTGTATATGGTCTTAATACAGCTGTCTATAGTGATTGCTACAAGCTACTTGATGACACCATCCTATGTATCTCAGTGAAAGTTAGCATAAGGAGTCATGCATTTTTTAAAAATGTTATTTTGCAAATATCTTTAAATATCTTTATAAAGTAGGATATTCAAGAATGATAAAAAAACTGATGCTTATTAAATAAGGGCTTTTCAGAGTAAAAGAAAGTTTGAATACACTCAGCAAGCACTCAATTTTAAAACTTTTTATTACTACAAAACAAAGGAAAATACGTATTCTGATATGTGAAAAGAAATATGACTCAACCATAATGTAGAAATCTACCTTTCTCATTTGCACTCTCATATAGGCTGGTAGGAAGGGGCAGATTTAGGAAAAGGAGAAGTTGAAAATGCCATCTTTTAGTCATTTATATAATCATTTATTTAGTGAACCAATAATATTTAATTAAAATTAGTCCTAGCATTTTAGCTAACTTAAACATTAAGTATGAGGGGAAACATGATGGATCAAGAGTCAAGTCAAAAAGTGTTCTTTATTGCATGTTTATATCACAATAAAATTCATAATTTAAAATAAAACACTTGTAATTCTCAAACAGCAAAAATGTGAAGAATAAGAAAATTTGAACTGTTGAGGAGAACACAAGAAATTCTAAAGTGCAGAAAATATAATCAAGATAATATTAGTTAATTATTAATGCCTTCAGGGAAATAAAAAAGGTGGTGGCCAGACAGTGTGCAGAAGTAAAATGCAATGCTCTGCAAGGCTGACATAGTCTGGGTTTGTGCCCAAAGGTTACCCTGAGTACTGCAGGCACATATGTGTCTATCATCCAGGATCCTGTTGGGGATCCTGTCTCTCTGTCTGTCTCTGTTTCTCTCACTCATGGAAGAAATTAATAAGCTTCAAAAAGTGAAAAGTAAAAACAAAACCAAAATAAACAAAGTGAGGGGTTACTTTAAATGCATAAGGTGTTTAGGGAGCAAAGGTTACAATCCAATGAAAGAGCAGGTCATGCTAGTAACATTACAAAGCATTAGTCCCCAAGACTGGCAATACCTAACCAATTATACACCTTCTTTTTGTTACAGTCATTAAGAAAGAAAATAAGAAAAAAATCATAACATGCAGCCAAGTTTTTAGATATTCAGCACAAGTCTCAAAGCATAACAGATTACACTAGAAGTGGATACTACAGCAATATGAAATTTACACACAATATTGACACCCATCTGTTGCTCCTCCACAAGAGGACTTTAAAAGATTTATAGGAAAGTGGAATTAAAACACAAGTTTATTTTAGTGCAGAAAATGAAAATATATGAAGTTTTTTATAATATATATTTTCTATGAACTTTTTGAAGATTCCTTTTTTTTTTCTTTCTCTTTCTTTTTCTCTCTTTCTTTTATTTTTTTCTTTCTTTTCTTCTTCTCCTTCTTTTTTCAGATTGGGTCTTGTTCTATCATGATTCTCCTGCCTCAGCCTTCCAAGTAGCTTGGATTATAGGTACCCACCGCAATGTTGTACCTTCAGCTTAGGCCAGGAATTGAACCCTGATGTCTACGTGGCCTCAGTCTGTGGAACATTAATGTTTTACCAGTATGTGCTACCATGGCTTGTCCACTTTGGTTACTCTATTGTCAAGAGCCTTGGTCCTAATATCTAGTTTCTAAAGACTTAACCATCTATTTTAGATGAAAACTTAGTAATTCAAACCTCTTCCATTAATATAATGCTAATAATATCAGCAGTCACTGATATTTACTAGGTGATTATTATATGTTAAGCACTGTATTAAACACATGTATCCACATGATTTTTATTTCATCTTCACAACTTTTATGCAAAGATATTATTACCCCAACTTTACAGATGAATAGGGTATGATATGGAGATAAGGAACAGGAAAGATATTTGAGCATTGGAAGGAGGAGAAAAGATAGAGAGGAAGTAGGGATAAATTATTTAAGGTCTAAAACATGAAAGTATAGAGATTACTGTTTCTGTGATTGTTTGATTGATTGAGAGAATTGAGAGAGAGATGGGGACCACCAATAGAGTCCTGCCTTGCTTTTATTTCCCCCCAGGCCTTCTAATCAGCCAGGATCACTGGTTTGTTCAGGTTGACCTTGGGTCTGAACCCTCAGTCTTCCTATGTGGTTCCAGTTTTACATGTTGGATCCCCATACCTGCCTCACTACAGCTGGGCTACAGAACTTACACATTTACTAATATGGAACAAGAAGCAATAGAAGAATTTTGGTGGTTGTAGCATAATAAACTTATTTCCATTTTGGTGTTTTACCAGATGAATTATAGGAGGTGGTATGGAAAGAGTTCAGATGAAGAATGTATAGTTGGGAAACTAAGAAAACATAATGATGAGATGTCTAAATGAAAATAATACTAGTAGAATAACAATGAAAGGGTGCAAAGAGATCCTTGAAAAAATAATCACGAAGGCATGATGACTGGATAATATTTTTATGATTCTCTAAAAGGTATGTAACATGACTTTAGGTTGAAAGGTAGCAAAGGAAAAGAAAAAAATAGAAAATATTTTCAGATATTTATTCCAAATATCTTTTTAAAATAATATTTTATTTAATTTATTATTACTTTTTTTTTTTCCTTTTTTTTTTTTTTTGGTGAGGATAGATTTTTTTCCTATAGGGTGCATACGATAACCAGAGAGACAGAAAGTGAGAAATCACCCCTCCTGGGTATGGGAAGGTGTAGCCATCCTCAATTTGAGGTGTGGAATTTTGGGCATGCACGTGCACACGCCCCCCACCATGAGTTTTAAGCCACTGGGTCCAGGACTTGAACTGTAGTCGACTATGTGGGAATTCAGCAATGTAACCACTACGCCCTCTACTGGTCCCAAGATCTTGCTGATCTTTCAATTGACTGTTTTCATTTGTCCTGTTCTATCATTAGGACCAATAAATGTCCAGGCATTGAGCAGTAAAGTATGAGATAGGGGAAGAAAGAGTTGTTACTCATTTACTTTATCTTTTTATTCCTGAACATTTCCAACAGAAAATGTTGAGAACATTTCCAACAGAAGTACAATAATTTGACCTGACTAATACAGAGAGAGAGAGAGAGAGAAAGTGAGGAAGCAAGCTGTCAGGTCCAGGGCTCAAATCACAGTTAGTCATGTGGGAGTCCAGCTTCTTAAGCACCACACCACCTGCTGGCTTCCCAAATATCTTTATTTATAGTAACTACATTCCAGAGAGTTAGCAGGACTATACTTAATATCAAACATACATTAAATTAGACACAATATATTTGTTTATTTATTTATTTATTTTTAACATTCATTTACTATAAATTATTACAGCATTTTTAATTAATATTTCTTATTTTATAAATTTTGTAACAATTCTTTTCTTTATTCCTTTCTGTTTCTTTCTTTCTTTGACTTTCTCCTAGCATTTTTTTGTTCTTGTTGTTTTTCCAATTTCCTGGGTTGTCCATTTGCCACTTTATATCTTTTTCTTATGTGCACTAATTGGTATGAAATCTCCTCTTGTGATTCTTTTTTTGGTGTCCCATAGATTATGGAAACTTATGTATTCAATATAATTTGTTTCCATAAATCTTTTGATTTCAGACTTAATTTCTTTGGGTGTTGAGAAGTCATTCAGAAGTAGGTTGTTAAGTTTCCATGTGTTTGTGTATTTTTGAAGACTTTTTCTTAAGTTAATATTAAGTCTGATTCCATCATAGTAAGAGAAAATAGATGCTGGGTATAGTTTCTATGCCTTCAAATCTGTAAAGGCTTGATTTGTGCCCTATTATACATGGTCAATCTTTGAAAAAGTTCCATATGGGGGCAAGAAAAATGCATATTTTGTGTTCATAGGGTGAAAAGTTCTATAGATATCTGTCAAGTCCATTTGATTTATAGTGTTGTTTAGGTCCTGTATCTCTCCACTTATTGTTTGTCTAGAAGAGCTGTCTAAAGAAGATAACAGGGTGTTGAGATCCCCAACAATTATAGTGTTTTTCCCTATCTCTCCTTTTAGCTCCAACAGTTTTTCCTTCACATATTTAGGTGCTCCTAAATTGGGTGCATTTATATCTTCTTGATGCATTAGCTCTTTGACTACTACATAATGCCCTTCTCTGTCTCTTCTTACAGTTTTTGTCTTAAAGCCTATTTTGTCTGAAATTAGTATCACGACTCCAGCCCTTTTCTGATTTTCATTTGCATCGAATAACTTTTTGCAGTCATTCACTTTTAGTCTATGTATGTCTTTATCCATAAGGTGCTTTTCTTGTATGCAAAAGATAGAGGATTTCTGTTTATTTTTTTAAATTCATTCATCCAGTCTGTGTTTTTTTTTTTTTTTGAGAGGTCTTCGCTATAGGGCGCGTGCGTTCGCC
>NW_006159434.1:2920385-2922949 GCF_000334495.1 Tupaia belangeri chinensis | reverse complement strand
ATCCCTTCTCCTCCATTCTCCTCTTGGGATCTTGGGCACGCACGCACACGTGCCCAGCGTGAGTTTTAAGCCACTGGGTCTGGGATGCGAACCGTGGTTGACTACGTGGGAGTCCAGCGACATAGCCATTACGCTAACTACTGGTTCCCCAGTCTGTGTCTCTTGATTGGTGAATTTAATCCATTAACATTCAACATTATTATTGATATTTCCAGACATGTTCCTATCATTAAGTGAGTAATTTTCTCGTTTTATATTCTCTTACATCTATCTGTCTTTCATTTAATAGCACTCCCAGCTGATCTGCAGTAAATAAACTCATTCAGATTTTGTTTATATGAGAATGTTTTTATTTTTTTTCCCATTTCAAGTATATTCTTGATGGAAAAAAGTCTTCATTGAAATGGTTTTTCACTTAACACTTTGAATGTATTTCCCCATTCTTTCCTTGCCTGCATTGTTTTCTATGAGAGGTCCAATTTTAACCTGATGGGATAACCTTTATAAGTAACTTGACATTGCTCTTGTGCCAATTTTAGTATCCTGTATTTGTTTTGGCCAATTTAGCTATGATGTGTCCTGGAGACAATCTCCTTGAGTTGATTCTATTTGAAGTCCTTTGTATTTCCTGGTTCTGGATCTTTGCATCCCTCTCTAGGTTTGGAAAGTTTTCTTCCAGGATTTCATGGAGTAACATCAATGCCCTTATTAGTCTCTTCACCTTGTTATTTTCTTCATTTTCTGTGACACCAATTATCCAGATGTTTGGGCACTTAATGGTATCTAGTATTTCTTGTATATTGTCCTCATTTTTCTTGGTTATATTCTGTCTTTTTTATTTATTTTTTTTTTTGTAGATTAGAGGTTTTTGTCTTCTACATTCAAGATTCGATATTCTGTGAGATCTAATCTGCTTTTAATACTTTCAAGGGAGATTTTTTATAGCCTGTATTATAGTCTTCATTGCTAACAGTTCCATTTGATTACTTTTTATGGTGTCTATTTCTTCTTTTAATTCGTGAAAGAACTTCCTCATCTCCTGGAGCTGATTGTCTTTTTTCTCTTGCATCTCATTTAATTTTGTCATTATAAATATTCTGAATTACTTATCTGACATTTCCACGTGTTCCATTGTGTTTTCTCTGGCTGATGAGGAATTGACGTTCTCCCTTGGGAAGACAGTTTTTTTTTTTTTTTTTGGTTGCTCATATTTCTTGTGCCTCTGTGATAGTTTCTATAGGCGTCTGGTGATTTATACCTTTCTTCCTAAGTTCTGTGAGTTAATTCTGAGCATTAAAAAGCATGCAGGAGTAGATGATTGGCTATCTCTCTGCTGCTCTACCTCCCGGATGCTCCAGCATCCTGCACTATTGTCACTTGGATGATTTGAAGTCCTCTCAGTTTCTAGAGAATAAGTGAGTCTGGGACTGAGTTGCTGAGCTTTAATTGAGGACGACAGAAGGTATTGTGTGGCGTGTGTTGCATACCCTGCACTTCAGAAAACGCTGTTATCTTAGAATTCAGAGGCCTTTTTTTTTTTTTTTTGGAAGAGATTTTTGTTATACGGAGCGTGTGCTCACCAGAGCAAGAGACAGAGAGACAGAAAGCGAGAAATCACCCCCCAGGGGGGATGGCCATGCAGCAATCCCTTCTCCTCCATTCTCCTCTCAGGATCTTGGGCACGCATGCACATGAGCCTGGAGTGAGTTTTAAGCTACCAGGTCCGGGATGTGAACCGTGGTCGACTACGTGGGAGTCCAGGGACATAGCCATTATGCTAACTGCTGGTCTCAAGAATTCAGAGGCCTTTTGGCAGGTGATGAGGCACAGAATTTCTACACCTCAGTTTCTCTGGTGCTTTTTAGAGTTCAAAGGCAAGTGGGGAGATGAGGCAAGGGTCTCTGCCAGGTGTTTGATTCCTCTACCAAATGTTCAGTTTTTGAAGAGGTGCTAGCACCCAAAAGGCCTGTGAAGACCTGGCTCAGGACTCCTGGAGGGTGGGTGGACGGGATGAACACAGGTAGCTGGGACAGTGGACAATGTGGTACAAAATCTCCTAAGTGACTCCCAAGTGCCAAGCATGGACTCACCCCAAAGGCCTGCCCAGACAGGGTTCAAGATTCCTAGCGGGCTGGCAGACAGGACAAGCCTCCACTTTATGTTTCCTAAATGTTTTGCTTCTTTTTTTATTTTTTTTCCCCTGGATTACATCTCTTTTTCACACAGCCATTTCCCATCCTCCTCCCACACTATCTCTGGTATCCGCAGTGGTTCTCCATGCCTTCATACCATCCAATAATCTGGTTTCTGCCATAGAATAGAGAATGTTAAGGGGGGATATAAAGTGCCTCTCTTTCATAGTCTTGCTTCACTTAGCAATAAATCTTGCATAAGTAACTACTTTTAATCAAATACTAAGGTCTCACTGTTTTTTTTATGACTGAGTAGTATTCCATAGTGTATATGTGCCACACTTTTTCAGAACATTCATCTGTTCATGGACATTTGGGTTGGTTCTATGTTTTAGCAACTGTGAATAATGCCACAATAAACAGATGTGCAAG
>NW_006159434.1:2913570-2920298 GCF_000334495.1 Tupaia belangeri chinensis | reverse complement strand
GGTATTTGAGGAGCCTCCACATTGTTCTGCACAGTGGCTGTACTAATTTACATTCCCACTAACAGCTTTTTCTCCATACCCCCGCCAGAACTTATCATTCTTTATTTTTTTAAAACTTAGCCATTCTGGGGACCAGTAGATGGTGTGATGGTTATGTTGTGGACTCCCACATAGTCCACTATGGTTTGAGTCCCAGACCCAGTGGCTTTAGACTCATGCCAGTCACATGTGCGTGCATGCTCAGAATCCGAAGAAGAGAGTGGAGGAGAAGGCATTGCAGCATGACCACCTTTCCCAGGGGGTGTTTTTTTTTCACTTCTATCTATCTCTGTGGTGAGTACATGCACCCTATAACAAAAATCTCTCTCTGCACAAAATATCTTAGCCATTCTGACTGGGTTTAAGTACATGTCATTGTGGTTCTGATTTGCACTTCCATTATGATAAGGGAAATGCTTTTTGGTTGTTCATACTTCTTCCTTTGAGAGTTATCTATACAGCTCAGTTGCCCATATTTTAATTGAGCTGAGCATTTTGGGGGAGGTGAGCTGCTTGAGTTCCCTTTGTATTCTGGTTATGAGTCCCTTATCTGAGGTATATTTTGCAAACATATCCTCCCATTCCTAGGGTTGTTGATTTGTTCTAATTATTATTTCTTTTTTTGTGCAGAAGTTTTTTAACCTCATGTAAAGACTAGAGCTATCTTAGTTAAACTTTCTATAGCAGAATAGTATAGACTGGGTAGCTTCAAGAACAGAATTTTAAATCATATTTCAAGAAATTTGAAGTCTAAGATCAAGGCACTTGCCAATATGGTATCTAGTGAAAGTACTTTTTCTGGTTTACAGATGGGTGTCTTCTCATATCCTCACATGGTAGAGAGTAGAAAGAAAGAAAGCTCATTTATTTCAAGAATGATAGAGAAAAAGGGAGACAGAGAAACATATGAAGACAGATACCCTTGACAGGATCTCACCATGCCCTGATCTCCTGTCACCTAGCCTTCTAATCAGCTGATATAACTGGAGCACCCATGAGCTTGCCTTTATGTTCAGGTTGACTGGGATTTTCCTATATGACTTCAGTGTCATGTAGCAGCACTCTACTGCCTAGTCTCCATGGCTGTGCCCCTTCAGTCTTTTTATAGGGGTTTTACCCTCATGACCTAATCATTCTCCCAAAGGTCTTATTTCCCAACAACATTATGTGGAGGGTTAGGGAATTTCACCATATGAATTTTGGATTGTAGGGAAGGGGACAGAAGCATTTAGTCAAGATGAAGATTTCTTTTAAATTTTCCATATATGCAAAGTAATAAAATAACAATCTCTGCAAATTCTTTTAGTCTTTACCCACCAAATGTTTTAATATTAAGGATTTTGGAATATTTATCATGACAATTCATTATGTAGATATTAGAAATTTGTAAGAATTTTGGGCCAGCAGGTGTCATGATGGTTAAGGTTGCTGAACTCCCACATGACTCACCATGGTTCGATTCCCCGACCTGGCAACTTGCTTTCTCACTTTCCTTCTCTCTCTCTAGTCAACTTCAATAAAACAAAAATAAATAAAATATTGATAATGAATAAAATAAAATAATTCTTTAAAAAAATAAATGTGTAAGAATGTAATGTTTGACATTCTTTCCCCAAACATTTCCTTGTTATTTTGCCTTTTAAAATATTTTCAAGTTTTTTATGCTTCCACTGTGATTTCAGTTACTTCCCTGTGAAAAATAGAATAATTAGTCATAGCAACTACTTTAAAATACTTTTTATTCTTCTGAAAATTAGAAAAAAATGGTCATCCTTGTAGCCTAATGGTTAAGGAAGCAGGATCCCACATAACCAACTGCAGTTCATATCCTGGCCATGGGAGCCTGAAAAATATGCTAAGCACATGTGTGCACATGCCCAAAATTCTGACAGGATGGGAAAATGGAGGAGAAGGTATTGCAGAGTGACCATGCCCCATTGGAGAGTGTGTTCTTCATCTCTGTCTCTCCCTGGCAAGTACATGTATCCACAGGCAATTTTAAAAATCTGCTGAAAAAAATCTGCATGTTTTTGCAGAGTAGGATTTTGTTTGTTAATTTGTGAAATAGGGAACCTGAAATATATGAGGTTTGGATATTTTAGAAGTGCTTATGTATTCAAACATTTCAGTCTAAATTAGCATTAGAACTGAATTTAAATATCTGTATTCAACTTAATTTCAAACTTGCTAAAATAGATAATGAATATCTTTGAGATAATATATGTAAATGTGCTTTTTAAACTAAAGCATGATAAACTTATGTTTTCAGACACTGTATATAATACCTAGAATGTTCAAGAAATAAATTTTGCTAATATTATCACTTTCATCATTATCATCTTCTCCACCTTCATCATGCTTAAATAAAATATTATCATTGTTATATTCCATATTTAAAATGCAGCAATGAAATTCAGATGAAAAGATTAGCATATCAGGAACAAAATTATTTCAGTAGAAACATCTGGAATAACAGTTTTGTCTGGCATCATTAGTTTGTACAATTACGAAATACTATTCAACAATTTCTTCATACAATTTCACATATTTTTTTCTAAAGGAACTATATTATGTAAATTAGAAGAGCATACTTATGCATTTAAGTCGTGTTTAACAAAACCAACAGAAAAGCTGAATGTCTTTAGTGACTTGACATTATCACCAAGTTTTTCTCTAGAATCTAAGGAACAGTTTCATAGACACTATTACTGTTGATACATTTATTTTTTTTATTTTATTTATTTATTTACCTTCATTCACCTTACATCAATACAGTAAAAAAATGAGATTTTTCCATCCAGAATACACTGTATATTGACTCAATCAAGGATATTACTATATATATTATTGTCAACAAATAATTTTCCATTTTTTATTTCTTAAATATTTTGTTATTTTTTCCCCCTTGATTCACTATCTCCCCCTCTGCCATTTTCCACCTTCCTCCCATATTGTGTCTGATATCTACAGTTGTTTTTCATGTCTTTTTTTCATATTTTATTGATTCACTAAAGACCTTAATTAATCTAAAAACTTTCTATAGCAAAAAGAGCTGCTTTATACATATTATGAACACATGTCTGACTTCAGGCATATTCCTTGGGTAAAGTGAACATACTATAAAGTAACACCTAGCTGGGGCTATATAGCTTATAGCAGTCTTTAAATAGGTATTTTTTTTAATGGATTATTTAATTTTAAGAAAATTAGTTTTAGTTTTAATAGATAAAACTCAAAAAATGTGAAGACTTAAAGAAAGAAAAAAGGTTAGTATTCAGTTCAAATAGTAGGTAGATGAAAATATCAGCAGTTCAAGAGAAGACAAAAATCCTTAAATATGAAAAACAAAGCATAGAAGAAAATCAGTAATCTTTTATTCAAATGTCATAAAATTCTATTTCACCAGTTCAGTCTTAATTAATTACTCTGCTATTGAATTTACAGTGTTACTGTGGTCTAATCTTTTCATTTAAACTCTTGAAGTTAACATTCACCACTGGACTTGTTGCTACCATTAGGCTGGCCATTTTCTTGGTTGTATTTTCTACTCTTATTTCTGCATGTCCAACTCTAGTATTCCTGGTATAGTACTCCCTTCAGCACTTTTTGGAGAACTGTTCTGGTTTGGTAAAATCATTCAGGTTTTGTTTATGTGAGAATGTTTTTTGTCTTTTTGTTCCATATGCAGGAAAATCTTGCTGGGTGTAGTATTCTTGGTTGAACTTTTTTTTCACTTAACACTTTGAATACATTTTTCTCATTCTTTTTTTGCTTGCATTGTTTCCAATGAGATGCCTGATGTTAGACTGATAGAATACCTTTGAAAGTAACATGACGTTTCTCGCTTGCTAAATTTAGTATCTCGTCTCTGTGGTTTGGGTCAATATGGTTATGATGTGCTTTGCAGAAGATCTTCTAAGGTTGATTCTATTTGGGGTCCTTTGTATTTCTTGGGTCTGGATATTTGAGTACCTCTCTAGGTTTGGAAAGTTTTTTCTAGGATTTCATGGAATAGACTAACAATGCCGTTATTAGTTTCTTCACCTTTTGGGATACTGATGATTCAGATATTTGGATGTTTAATGGTATCCAGTATTATTCATTTGTTATTCTCATTTTTCTTGGTTATTTTCTTTTTGGTGAATTTTTCTAGGTCAGAGGTTATGTCTTCTACATCTCAGATTTGATTTTATGGATGATATAGTCTACTTTTAATACTTTCAAGGGAAATTTTGATTTCATGTATTATAACTTTCATCTCTCACGATTCCATTTGATTTTTTTTAATGATGTGTATTTCCTTTTTCAGATTATGCAAGAACTTCCTTACCTCTTTGAACTCAATGTTTCTTTTCTCCTGCATCTCTTGGAGTTCATTCTTTCTCTTCTTTTGCATCTCTGTTAGCTTCATCATTACAATAATTTTAATGTCTTTATCTGACATTTCCACGAGCTCCCTTGTATTGTCCGTGGAGGATAAGAAGTTACTCTTTTTATTTTAGGGGAGAGATATTTTCTTGGTTTCTCATATTTCTTCTGTCCCATGGTGGTTTCTCATCATCTGATTGATTATATGTTTCTTCCTAGTTTTTGAAGTTAAATCTGAGCATGGAGAGACATGCAGGACAAGCTGACCTGTGATCTCTAAGCAGTACTGTTACTCTCCCTTTGTACTGCAGATTCAGTGGAAACTGAGGATTAACCTGACCCTGTAAATATTAAGAAATTTGGCTACTGTGCACCTAGACCTGTCTAGAAACTCAGTGTGTGGATGCTGAGTAGAAAAGTGAGAAAGGTAAAAAGAAAAAGGAAAAGAAAATAACCAAAAAGAGAAAAAAATTAAAAATTTTAAAGCAAATAATGAAAACTACACGGCATACTCAGAACTCACATATAGATGGCTGGTGATTGGCTTGCCCTATGGGGGCGGGAGAATGAGCAAGACAAAAGAGAGACAGATAGCTAAGAACCTAAAAAATTTTAAAAAATAATCAAAATAAAGAGAGAGGGACAGAGAGAGAGAATAAATAGGGTGTTCTAACCTGGCTCAATCTAGATGGCAGGAGAGAGAAGTCTGAGCAGAAGGTCTTCAGTGGTCTTAATCCTATTGATACACTTAAATACTTAACTAACTTGGTTTATTATGTGAAGATAATTGCATAGTTTTGCTAATGACTTCAACAGTTTTATTGAGATATAAATCACATACCATAAAATTAACCCATTTAAAGGGTAGAGTTCAATGATTTTCATATATGCACAGATATGTGCAGCACCCACCATAGTCAATTTAAAATTTTTTCATCACTTCCATCAGAGGTCCCTTTAAATAAGACCCTCAAAGCATAATCAATAATCCCAGAAATAGACAAGTGGGATTACATCTGATTAAGAAGTTTCTGCACAGCAAAAGATACAGTAGTTAGTGTGAAATGACAATCCTCAGAATGGGAGAATATTCTTGTAAACTGTGCTTCAGATAAGAGACTGATAACTAGAATACACAGGGAACTCAAGTGGCTTACTAAGGAAAAAAACCCAATGAATCCAATTGAAAGATGGGAAAATAAACTGAAAAAAAAAAAAACCTCTCTACAGAAGATATACAAACACCCAAAAGGTATATAAAAAAATGCTTAACATCCCTAATCATAAGCAATCTGAAAATATTTTCTGATTTCCCTTTTGATTTCTTCATTTACTCTTTCATTATTTTGGAATGTATTAAAGCATTATCAAATGTCTACATATTCACCAATTTCCCCAAATATTCTCTGTTAATTTAAAATGTTATTTTGTTGTATTCTGGCTATATATTTTATTATTTATATCCTTTTAATTTACTGAGGTTTATTTTAATGCCTAATATGTAGAGTATCAAGAAGACTATTTTAAGTATACATTTGGAAGAGTTATTAATTTTTGAATGTCTGTAAAATCTAATAAAGAAGCCATCTAGACCTGGAATTTACTTTGTGGATTTATAAGGAGTTGGGCAAACTATACAGCAAGAGGACAAAGTGCCCTCAAAGCTGCTCTTATTGTAGACACTAGTCGTAATTTTAGGGGTTCCCCAAACCACCTTGACCTCAGAGAGTTTGCTAAAAAATATGGTTGGCCCACAGCCAACTTTGGACTCAGTACCACCATTGGAAGAATATGTTTTCTGTTTTTTTATTTTTTTTCTGTGTAGCGTGTTCTATAGATGTCCATCAGGTCTAATTCATTTACAGTGTTTTTCAAAGTCTTCTATTTCCTTGATGATCTTCTATTTAATTGTTCTCTTTGGTTACTGAAAATAGGATATAGAAATCTCCAACATTTATTAAATCATCTGTTTCTCCCTCCATTTTATTCATTTTTTCTTTATGCATTTTGTAGCTCTGCTATCGATACATATATGTTTATAATTGTATCTTCTGTATGCACTGACCTTTCTATCATTATAAACTGTTCTTCTCTATCCCTTCTAACATTCTGGCATTAGGGTAGCCGCCTCAGCTTTCTGTATTTGTTGCTTATTTGCATGATATATTTTTAAATCCTTTACTTTCAATCTCTGTGCTTCTTGGAATCCAAACTGGGCCTCCCGTAGATAATACAATGTATAATTAGGGTGTGTTTTTGATTGGCTTAACAGTCTCTGCTTTCGATTATATTATTTGATCTATTTATGTTTACTATTATTA
>NW_006159434.1:2907079-2913551 GCF_000334495.1 Tupaia belangeri chinensis | reverse complement strand
GCTATTTTTTTCCCATATGTCTCATATATTTTTTCCTATCCTAGTCTTCCTTTACAGTTTTTCCTTTTCACAGAGTAAACATATGTTGTATTTTTTAATTTCAGAATGTCCATTTGTTTTCTTTTCTTGGTAATTTCTATTTCTTTGTTAATATTCTCAGATTGAAGCAACATTGCCATCATTTCTATATTTACTTATTCTATGCTTTCTTTTAGTTCTGTGAATATTTTTACAGTAGTTACTTTGAAATGTTTTTGTTAAATCCAACATCTCTTTACTCACAGAACTTCCTGTTACTTGCTTCTTTTCATATAAATAGGACATACATTCTTGTTGCTTTGTAATATATATGTGTGTGTGTGTGTGTGTGTATGTGTATCTAAGCTATTTGCTTGTGTTTTGTTTGTTTGTTTGTTTTTAGCAACTGGCCGCATTAATTTAGAAAACCCTCTTCTTCCCACCCTCCTGATAGGGCTCTTTTCTAAACTTTCCCTGACCACAGGGAACTGTTATACTGCACTTAGTGCTTGCTAATTGCTCTATTGTTTTCAACAATTCCCTGGGGGCATTAATTCCTCTGCAAACCAATTCAATCAAATAATAGCTTGTGGGATAGATTATTTCCTGAGGTCAGTGTTTGCTATTTGTTCCCCTCCCAAGAGGGCTCCCCCCAGCTATCTTATTCCCCAGTTCTGTCCTGCAAAGTATCAGGCCTATAGTCTTGGCTTTGTTTTCATTAGATCCATGAATCTCCTCCCAATTTCCTTTTACCACAACATCCACAGTTCTTCAGAGCACATTTAAGTTTAAACTTCTCCAGTCTGTTTCAAATGAGGTCAGTTCCTTAGAGACTCTTCTGTTAGTAACTGTTTTACAGTCTACTCTCATCAGGCAAAAACTCTGAGCCAGGGTTCTAGAATTAGAAATGGTGACAATGTCAACTGTTTCTCTGAGTGATACCCCCGTTCTAGGAGCTAAGTACTCAGTGGGGGAAAGATCAGTAACACAACTTACTCTCCTAATGTAAAACCACTGCCTTAACAACTGAGGAAGAACTATCAGAATTCCAGTATTATCAATGTGCCATACCTAGGTTAGAGCTTTCTTTCCACCAGTAGAAGAAGAGAGTACCTGTATTTTGACCATAATCAGTCTTAGGAACCAGAAGCTGAGGCACAGTGAGAAACACTGGCTTTCTAATCCCTTTAAGAAAAAAGTCTTGGATTGGGAACTAGGAGGAGAGAGAGCTTTGTGTCCTGGACTACAGCAGTCTGGAGTGAAATATCTGCCTCACTCAGCTAGGAGAAGGGAAAAAAAAAGGAGTGGTTTTAATTAAAATACTATAGACTTTGATTTCTTACCAAATTTGTCATAGGTTTTCTTGAATAGATGTATCTTCATTTGCTGATTATCTTTATGTTCATTTCCAAAATCTTTAAATGGTTATGAGTGGGTTTGAAAAATAATTTTCTCCAGACCCACTGGGAATGGATTAGTTTAGCTCCTCATGCTGTTATGCATATATAGTCAATCTATCTACCAATGACTTTACCCTTTAGGAGAACAGGAGGACCTCTTGCTCTTCAATTCTTACTAATCTCATAGTTTTATTGTAATAGCCATGGAATAAAGGCACAATTTTTGCTTATTTGTGAAAAAAATTGTAGCTACTTGAATGTTATGATATAATAAGCATACATATTATGATATATATTTAATCTTCTTTGTTGACTCTTAGTCAGATCTCCTGAAAACTCTTGAATCTTCAAAGTAATAAGTGTATTTTTATATGCTAATGATAGAAATAGTGACTAAAGACTCCTAGATAGACTCAGAATGGGGCTTATTGTCAAGGGATGAAGGGTTGCAATTTTTAGCCCCATATCGCCTACCATCTCAGAGGAGAGAGCAGCTAAAGGTTGTAAGAATCATCAGTGCTCCATGCTTAATCAACTATTCTTACATAATGAAGCTTTCAAAACAGGCTGGCTAGATAGGTAGAATAAGTAACCAAAAGAGAACCATGGTGAAAAACTGAGAAGTGAAAAAGAACTGTGAAACAAGTAAATCCACTTTAACTTAATGGAAGTCATATTCTTTCCTGCCTTTGTCCCTCCAGCCAAAACTAGCATTATAATTCTAAGGTACATAAAGAAAAAAATGGAGTTGTAGACCCAAAGCAGGACAGCTCTTAAGATTGAAATGTTAAATGTCTAGGCCTAATGAAAACTGTAAGCCAATAAGTTTGACTACATGAAAAATTGATGCCCAAAAAGATAAAGTCAAGAGAGCCACATTTAGGGGTAAAGGATAATCATACTCTCCAAGGGACAATCATATCCCTTACTTAAAAGATATAAAATTAACCACTATGGTCTACAATTAAGAACAAAGGGAACCCATACCATGATCCTGAATTATATAGTTATTCTTGGGGCCATTAACCACTACTTCATTGTAAAAGTCTTATAAAAACTGGTGTGAGGTAGGAAACAAGAACTCTAAGAACACAGTTAGGGTATAGGCCCAAGATGAAATCACAGAATGACTAAGTTTTGGGATAAAGACAAAACAGCTTAGCAGCTTCTGAACTGTGCACTCACAGAGACAGCTTGCAGCAGTGAATTAATGACTGACCTAAAACAAAGGCATTTTTTTTTTCTTTTTGGTCTCACCACATTCCAGGAAGAAGGAAATGGTCTTTTATGGCCCAAAGCTTTTGGGCAAAAGAGAGTCTCCTGACCTTCAAACCCACTCCAAAATTAAGAGAAATAACCAGACCCATCTAGCATGAGATCCCACACCAGAAGAGGAATGCTTGCACAGGAAAACAAGTACAGACACAGTCCTTTGGCCCACATAAAAAACTTCCACCCCAGTTCTACCTTAGCAACCCACTGGGGACCCGCTCTCTGCTTGTGAGCTCTGCTCTACCTTCTATGTCTTAATAAACTCCTTGACCAGGGACCAGCAGATGGTGTAGTGGTTACCCCACTGGACTCCCACGTAGTCAACCATGTTTCTAGTTCTGAACCCAGCAGCTTAAAACTCACACCAGGTGTGTGTGTGTATGCGTGCCCCAAATCCCGAGAGGAGAATAAAAGAGAAGTGATTGTCGTGTGGCCATCCCACCTGCAGGGCGACTTCTCACTTTCTGTCTCTCTACCTCTCCAGAGAGCACACGTGCCCTATAGCAAAAATATCTCTGAACAAATTAATAATAATAATAATAAATATCTCTGAAAAAATTAATAATAATAATAATAATAATAATATGTAAATAAACTCTTCTTCCTTACCTATGTCTGCATCCCTAATTCTTTGTTCTTTGTGCGTTGTGGACAAGAATCCATGTCCCACTGCAGTTGTTCAGCCTGATTACTCCTCCTCCTCCATGTTCCCTGCGTCACTTCATGACAATAGAAAAGGAAAGTGTTTAAAGAGTTTCCAGGTTGGTGAGTGGGTGAAGGTATTGGGAAGGTAGCACAAGAGGAGAGTAGCACAAAGCACCTTTATATTTTACACTATGCATCTCTTCAGACTATTCCTGGGTCGTATCCTTTCATAATAAACCAGTAATCTATTAAGTAAACTGTTTTCCTGAGTTCTGTGAGCCATTGTAGCAAATGATAAAATCTGAGGGAGAAGTCATGAGATAATCTGATTTCTGGCTGGATCAGTCACAAGTACGGATGGCAATCGAGACTGGCAATTGACATCTAAAGTGAGGACAGTCTTATGGAGCTTAGCTCTTAAGTTTTAGGATTTGCTAACTCCAGGTAGGGCTATAATTGAGTTAAATTTTTGGTTACCCAACTGAAGTCTGCAGTGAATTGGAGAATTTGTGTGGAAAAAAATCTCACACACGTGGTTTAAGAAGTATTGAGTGTTGTAAGTTAAAGTATAGAGGAAAAATAGTTGCTTTCTTCCTAGATACCATGCTTTCCATTTTGTTGGTATAATTTGTGACAAAATAATTTCTATCACCCTATCACAGCATCCCAAATAGTGTGTTATATAGATTTTTCTTATTATAGTTGTTAAAGCAAGAGCAAGTATCAAATTTTTTTCTTAATTACTTAAATTACCATTCTTTCTTCATTCATTGACAATATTTAGTGACTGTGTGAGATAGCCAGGAACTAGTTTAGGAGCTGAGTTTAATCTTAAAAGGGAAATAGACATGATTTCTTCCAGCAAAGAGTCTTAGTAGAAAATTCAAATAAATAATCATGAATTGCAAAATAGTGTGATAAAGAACTATAATAAGGAAGGAAGCACACAGTAATGATACCAAACTTATAGTAGGCAAACAATTCATAAAGAAAGAGGTACAAATGAGGAAAAGAAGAAAAAAAGTGTGTGAGTGAATGTAGAATTTCATTAGTAAGAAAATGTGAAACAAAATAATATATCAATTTCCAGTCTAGACAAGGTGTCACATATCCATTTTACCTTGCTTCTTTCCACTAAGTACAACTTTAAACCCTAGAGATAGTATAAGAGGCAAAAAAATAACTTGTAAGAGGTGGTAAAAAGAAATTATATTGGTTTGGGAATCCAGGACTGGAGGAAAACATGGCTTCAAAGAATCATGTCTACACACACACACACACACACACACACACACACAGATGAACCAGACCCAGCATTTCCTAACTGCAACAATAGTAACAGAAGACAGCCATTATAGGTCCATTCCTCCATCCAACATCACACTAAGTGAGCCTGATATCAACAACAAAGAAAATCAATTAAGAGTCTCAACCCAAACACTTCTCTTCCAGTCAAGGGAAGTGTTTTCCTTTCCTCTAGAGCTTAGAACTCTCTTCTCCCACTGAGAAGTACCATGTGGGGGGAAGCAAGAGGGATTCCACAAAAACAAATTGTTTGGCCAGGAAATTCTCTCTGTTCTATGTGTCTGTGATTCTCTTGTCCTTCTCAGAGAGAGAAGGGAAACTGTGGGGCACAGGTAAGGGAGACCGCCCCAACAATTGTTTGGCCAAGGATGCTTTCTCTGTTTCTTACAGGAAAGGCAGATCCTGCCAGAATAAGCATCCAGTTAGAGTAACCCCTACATACTTGACATACCCTTCCCCTACTGGATGTCAAGGTTGTGGGCAGGCAAACTGAGCAGGAAGAACCCAACCACAGTAGTTAGTCATTTCCATAAAATCTCTTTATTCCCCCAAGCATGAGACTATCCTCCATGATGAAGAGACACAGGGACAGCTGAAAGGCACTGTTAGGAATCCTTTCAAAACAGTAGTAATAGCAGGGAAGTCTCTTTATCCCAGTGGACCCGAGAGTCCCTTTGCCACTGAGAAACACCAAGTAGCCTAGTCTAGGAAAACTAGACCTTTTGTGCCTTTTGTACCTTTTGTATCTTTAGGCATCAATAGCATCAAAAAGTAGGAGCCCCTGCAACATCAGATAAACAGAAGATAACACAAGAATACCACAAAGGCTCGGTAAATTAAGCTTTCAGTGGAAACACAGCCCAGAAAAGTAGGTCAAGGCCTATGTGCTGAATATAAAGAGAATTAAGACATGATTAAATAAAAGGTTTAAATGGGCCCAGAGTCTGCTTAACAGAAGAAATATACAGGGTACAATTGAAAAGCATTGGTCATACCAACAATGAAGATAATAACAATCTGAATGAGAAAAGGCAATTCACTGATACCAGCATTGAGATGAATCACATGTTGTTAATTGTTGAATTATCCTGCAAGAATTTTACAGAACCATTATAATAATGCTTCAACAGTCTTTCTGCCAGTGGATACCCAGTTTTTTAAGCACCATTTGCTAAAGATCTTTTCTTTTTCCCCACTGGATTGACTGGAACGTTTTGTCAAAGATCAATTCGCTATATGTTTTGGGGGTTATTTCTGGGGTCTTTACTTTGTTCCATCAGTCCTCATATCTGTTTTTGTGCCAATACCATGCTGTTTTGATTATCACAGATTTGTATTATATTTTGGAGTCAGGAAGTGAGATGTTGTCCACTCCACTATTCTTGTGTAGGATTGCTTTGGCAATACAGGGTCTTTTATTATTCCAGATGAATTCTATGATTGTCTTTTCTAGATCTTTGAAGAATGTCTCATGTAATTTTATAGGGATTGCATTAAATATGTAGATTAATTTGGGTAGAATTACCATTTTGATTATATTAATTATCTCAATTGAAAAACATGGAGACACTCCCATCTCTTGACCCTTGGGCCAGGAACTTCGAGGGAGGACTGCCCCCCGTAGCTTCAGACCCGAGACCCCCAAGCCAGACACCCCTCTTTCAGCCAGGTACACGTTTTTTAAATTTTTTTCCTTTATTTTTCTTTCCCCTTACCCATGTCTTTCATTTGTAAATTTCTCTCTGCTGATTAACACATAGGAACGCCCTCAATCCTACCACACCACACTCCCATCTTTTGACCCCTGGTGAAATCGTGTGCCGCGCTAGTGC
>NW_006159434.1:2895189-2902244 GCF_000334495.1 Tupaia belangeri chinensis | reverse complement strand
CATATACTCAGTGGAATACTATTCATCCATAAAAAACAACAAAACCCTGGCTTTTGAAAGGAAGTGGATGAATATGGAAGACTTACTGCTGAGTGAAGCAAACCATGCTATGAAGGAGAGGCATTGCATGTCCCCACTTAATATATACCGAGTGTCTGCACTCCTTCTGTTGTTCTAATTGTCTAAAGGATATAGAAATGCAGTATATAGATGTAAATACCAGATATAGTGTGTGTGAAAGAGGAGGGTCTGAGTAAGGACATTTGGGAGAGGGACAGGGAGGCAAAGCATTAATGGCACAAAGAGGTGTAGTATTATCTGTTGAAGATGTTTCGTAGTTTTATCAACAATACTAGGGAGAAATGTTCACCTGTTTAAATATCCATTTTGTAAGACAAACAATAATGTGATTGAATGTATGGAAGAAAATGAGATAAAAAAAAAAGAAAAAAAATTTAAAAAAAAGAAAGATAAGAAACAAACAAACAAAACAAAACAAATCTTGGACCTAGCAGCTTAAAATTCATACCAGGTTCATGTGCGCTTATTGTTTGTATATAGAAATGCTATAGATTTTTGTAAGTTAATTTTGTATCCTGACACTTTACCATATTCACATATTCATTTATTACTTCGAGAAGTTTTTTTGTGGATACTATTGGATCCTCTACATATACAATCATGTCACCTGCAAACAGAGATAATTTGAACGCTTCTTTTCCTATTGGAATACCTTCTATTTCATTTTCTTGTCTGATGACATTGGATAGGACTGCCATTACTATACTGAATAGGAGTGGATAGAGTGGGCAGCTTTGTCTTGTACCAGTTTTTAGTGGAAAAGCTTTCAGCTTGTCCCCACTCAGTATAATGTTAACTATAGATTTTTCATAGATAGCTTTTATTATGCTGAGAAATAATCCTTCTATGTCTATTTTACTGAGAGTCTTCATCATGAAAGAATGTTTATTTTGTAGAATGTTTTTATGTGTATCTATTGAAATGATTGATTTTATCAGTTTTTAATCTTTCTTTCTGTTAATATGGTATATTACAATAATGGTTTTGCTAATTTTGAACTACACTTGCATCCCTGGAATAAAGCCTACCTGGTCATGATGCATAATCTTTTTTATATGCTGTTGGATATGATTTGGAAGTATCTTGTTGAGAACTTTTACATGTATATTCATCAGAGATATTGGTCTGTAGCATTCCTTTTTTGTCATGTCTTTATCTGTTTTGGGAATGAAGATGATGGAGACTTCATAAAATGAATTTGGGAGATTTTGGATCTTTAGAAATAATTTGAATAGAATGGAGGTTAACTCTTTGAAAGTTTTGTAGCATTCCAAAGTGAAGCCATAAGAACCTGGACTTTTCTTTGCTGGGAGGTTATTTATTACTGATTCAATCTTATGGCATATTATGGGTATATTTAGGCTTTCTATGTCCTCCTGATTCAATCTTGGTAGTTAATATGTGTTCAGGAATTTTCCATCTCCTCCAGGTTTTCTTTTTTGTTGGCTTATAGTCACTCATAGTATTCTCTAATGATGCTTTGTATTTCTATTATGTCTGTTATAATATTGCCTACCTGTCAACATTAACAAAAATTAACTCAAAGTGGATCAAAGATTTAAATCTAAGCCCTCAAACTATGAAACTACTGGTGGAAAACACTGGGGAAACTCTGGAAGTTATTGGGGTAGGCAAAGGTTTCTTAAGTAAGACCCCCAAAGCACAGGCAATAATCTCAAAAATAGACAAGTGAGATTACATCAGATTAAGAAATTTCTGCACAGCAAAGAACAGAGTAATTAGTGTGAATTGACAACCCTCAAAAATTTTTGTAAGATATGCCTCAGATAAGGGACTGATAACCAGAATCCACAGGGAACTCAAGCAGCTTCCTCGGGAAAAAATGATTAACCCAATTAAAAGATGGGAAAAGGGGCTGAATAAATAATTCTTTAAGGAAGACATATGAACAGTCAAAAAGTATATAAAAAATGCTTAACATCCCTCATCATAAGGGAAATGCAGATCAAAACCACAATGAGATACCATCTAATCCCTATCAAAATGGTGAAGATTAAAAAAAAAAATGGTGGGAACCAGCAGTTAGCGTAATGGCTATGTTGCTGGACTCCCACGTAGTCGACCGCGGTTCGTGTCCCAGATCTGGTGGCTTAAAACCCACGCCGGGTGCGTGTGCGTGCGTGCCCAAGATCCCAGGAGGAGAATGGAGGAGAAGGGATTGCGGTGTGGCCATCCCCTCCGGGGGGGTGATTTCTCGATTTCTGTCTCTCTGTCTCTCTCTGTCTATCTGGCGAGCGCACACGCCCTATAGTGAAAAACCTCTAAAAAAAAATGGTAAGTGCTGGCAGGGATGTGGTAAAAGGGGAACTCTCCTCCATTGTTGGTAGGAATGTAAATTTGTCCAGTCACTTTGGAGAACAATATGGAAGTTCCTCAAAGACCTTCAAACAGAACTACCATATGATCCAGCAGTTCTACTCCTGAGTATCTATCCGAAGGACAAGAGAATGCTCAGTCAGAAAATGTGCTTGCCCATCTGTTTATTGTGACATTATTCATGATTGCTAAGACATGGAACTAAACAGATGAACAGATTGAAAAAGTGTGGCACATATACTCCATGGAATACTATTCAGCCATAAAACAAAACAAAACAAAACAAAACAAATGACAAGAACTTGGCGTTTGATAGAAAGTGGACAAATATGGAAGATTAATTGCTGAGTGAAGCAAGTTAGACTATGAAAGAGAGACAGTATATGTCTCCAATTAACATATACCAACTTTTTGCTCTCTGTGATAGAGAATGAAAGACTGGAGGACATAAAAGCATTGAAAATTGTTATGGACACTGAGGACAAAGTAGAAAGAGAGTGGGTGATGGGAAGATTATAGGGAAATTTGAGAAAAAAATGAGGAAGAAAGACATTTGTGGGACACAAAAATGGTTTATTACCTGTTGATATTGACGTGTATAGTATTTTCAACTGAACTGGTCTCAAGTGTATTTCATGCTTGGTAAATTATCTTTACAATCTAAATTATGTATAGCAATTGAATATATAAATAATAATAACAATGATAATAAATGCTTCAACAGTAGATGAAAAATTCTTCTAAAAATTGGAAAAATGAAAAATGGAAATTTTTGAAAAGAAATAGAAATTATAAAAAAATCAAATGAAAGTTGTAGAACGTAAAAATAAATGGAAAAAACCCTGCTGGAAATATTGGAAGAGGAATGAATTACTGAATTTGATAAACCAATAGTGTTTACCTATACTGAGCAAGAGAAAGCAGACTGAAAAACGAACAAACAAACATGGAAAAGAACAGATCATCAGTGTCTTACAAACAATAACAAAAACACTTGTGATTTGCATCATTAGAGTCCCACAAAGAGAGGAGAAAGAGAGGCTGAAAAACTATGCAGGAAAATGATGGTTTGAGACATCCCAAAATTGTGACAATAATAATTCACAGATTTTAAGGTAAGGATACTCTAAACTCATAGACATACAGATGTCATAATTAAATGTCTACAGTCTAAAGAAAAATAATTCTTAAAAGCAGTCAGAGAAAAATAATGAACTACTGTTAGAATATCAGTCTGAATAACAGACAATTTATTATATTCATCAAACCAAAATGTGGTGTCACAAGATTTTAGAATTACTGAAAGAAAACTGAAAATTCTTTAGCCAGCAAGACTAAGCTTCAGGAGTAAAAGGTAGGGATAAAAATGTTATTAGGTTAAGGAAAACTAACACAATTTGTTTACCGTACCTACTAGGGAGGAAAGTAAGTTTGCAAACAGTAAAGAAGTGCTAAAAGAAGCAATCCCAGATGTTAGGAAGGAAGAACAATGGAAAGAGTAGAAACATAGGTTCCACAAATAGTTTATAATTTTCTCCATGAGTTTTATGAATTATATCATGTCAATGGTATTTAGAAGTGATCAAGGTGGGAGCCAGCAGGTGGCATAGTGGTTAAGGGCATTGGACTCCTCTATCACAGTTGGAGTCCTGGACCTGATAGCTGGCTTTCTCACTTTCCTCTCTCACTCTGTCACTCTGGGGTCAAATTAAAATAAGTAAATAAATAAACAAATAAATAAAGTTTAAAAAAATTCTTGAAGAAAGAAAGAGACTCACACCAGTGAGTGTGTGCCCAAAATCCAGGGAGGAGAATGGAAGAGAAGGGATTGCAAAATGACTATCCTCCTCCTCCCTGCCAGGAGGTGATTTCTTGCTTTCTGTCACTATCTGTCTCTCTGGCAAGCACATGTGACTTATAGCAAACCTCTCTTTTAAAAAGTGGATAAGGTGAAAGAACCTAAATGAAAATGAAATGTCTATGCTTCACTTGAAGTAGCAAAATGTCTATATATCAGTAGACCATTATGTATTTATATTGCAATATCAGAGCAACCACTAGGATAAGTGTACAGAGATAACCAAAACTACCATTAATAAGTCAACTCAGAAAGGTAATGAAATTGACCTGGATTTTCTCTCCCTGCACCATGACCTGGAAACTCCCTTCAGGCTGTAACCTCACAAGTCATTAGACTTAGCTCATTTGTTTCCCACCTCTAAGGAATCAGTAGTTTGTTGATTGATGTCCAGTATATGGAAAAGAATTGTTTCATATATTTTTTATTATTTTACAGTTGTTTCAGATGAGAGAAATAATTGAATTCCTGCAAAAATATGCCAAGATCTATGCTATGTCCCTTGAGAAACTTGAAGAGCTTATATCAGACAGCAGAACTAGAAATTAATTTATTTTTATGTTAGTGGATAAACTTTCAATCTTAAAGAACTACTTTTCCTAAATTATCTTTAAAAAATCACTTTACCTGATATGTTTTCATGTTGAAGCAAATTTCAAATATATTTTAATTGATATATGGCTGTTACTACTATTTGTTTGAATCAATGCAGAATAAAAAGTGGTTTTTTTTTTTGCTTTGTTTTTAACGCTCCTCCAGCCCACTCAACTACCTATCATTCAAAAGATTTAATGTTCACTTTTAATGAATATTTATAAATTAGACTTAACACCTTATTAGGCAGAGCAATAATAGAGTTCTGCCTAATTAAACTATAACTACCATCATGTATAGATGATTTATTAGAAGTGGACATATTGTTCAAAAAATACTCACACGACCTGAATACCCTATATCTAATAAAAAACATGCAAAATGATGGACCTGTGTCTTCCTGTTCTTTTTTGAAGATGACTCTTGAAAGCTGGCTATAGTTATAAGGTTGCATGTTACTCACTTAATGAGCATTGGTAAATATGAACTCCTACTATGACTTTTGATGAATCATGTGAAAATTATTCATGGTACAAGAAGACAAAACCATATGGCACGTCATCTGTTAAGTATATTTGTGTTCAATGATGCCCAGAGTCATATCCCCAGCAAATCATTACATGCTGTTAGTTATTTAGGACTAAGTAAAATGAATTGGTACTCTTACTCTAATGTCCTGTAGAACCTTGTTTACATCACAGAATTACCTGATAGCACTCATACACCACCTGCCCTTCACTGACTGGTAATCAAGCTATGAGGTTAAAATAGGCTAAATAAGAGGAACCTAGCCCGTCTTACATATAGCTTCCTTCTAATGGAATCAAGCCTATAAAAAAAAGAAATATACTGACTTACTGCACATACCAAACACAGCAATTAGAAACAATCATTAGCTAATTGTGAAATTTTCAGTCTCTAAATTCACTTAATGCAATAACCTTTCATTCCTACTTTACAAATTTTAATTAGTTTTAATTACTCAATTTTGTTCAATTTATAGTATTTATGGCCAAGACAGTCTAAGTAGACAACTGATTAAAAAAATTTTTAGAAGAAATGCCTTTAAGCAGGGGGGAGGCTATAGAAATTATTTTTAAACATGACCCTGAAAGTAATCAACATTCTTTATATTTTTCCAAAATAGAAATATGAATGATTCTTATTAAAAATATCCACCTATACCTAAGATATAAGAGCTAAGATACTTCTGAATTGCTAATTAGTTGAAAGAAATATCTCATTAGGGGATTACACAAATTCAAAATAGAGAAAGAAAACTTTCACATGTACCTTTATCATTTTCACTAGTTGATATATAGTTTATTCCTTCATTCATCCATATGCACATATGTACATTCATTCTGCAAGTACTTAACTTTATTACAATGCATTATTTTTTTTGAGAGGTTTTTGTTATCGGGCTCATGTGTGTGCCAGAAAGAGAGAGACAGAGAGACAGTAAGCGAGAAATCACCCCCGAGGGGGGATGACCACGCCACAATCCCTTCTCCTCCATTATCCTCTCGGGATCTTGGGCACGCACGCACACACGCCCAGCGTGAGTTTTAAGCCACCAGGTCCGGTACTCAAATTGCGGTTGACTACATGAGAGTTCAGCAACATAGCCATTACACTAACTGCTGGTCCCTACAATGCACTATTGTATCTATTGGGCATTGAAATAAAATGAAGAGGACAGGGTGTTTACAGTCTGGTAAAGGAGACTCAAAGTATTATATATTGAAGGGTAATGCATGTGCCAGAGCAGACGAGTAACTAAACTGTTATGGGAAAATAAAGAAGGTTCAGCCTGATTCTGACTGTACAGATCCAGTGAAGATGTCACACAAGATTTGGCATTCAGTGGGCCTTGAAAGTTAAGTAGGACTCTCCAAATGGAGAATGAAAAGTCCAATTCGGGCAGAATAGATAACATTGGAAATGGCAGAAAATCATAAAAATTTAAGGTTCAGATGAGAAAAATTAAGTAGTCATTTATCATGATGGCTTAAATGTCCCTTGTTAATGAGTGTGAGAGGGATAAAATATTGCCTATTTGTGTATTGGGAAAAACAAGCTAGTAAAGCATGCATTTATAAAATAGTCTGTCCTCTTAAATGAACCATTAAAAAATGCTCAAGATTTTTTAGTTTGAAAAGTGATTTCAGGTGTTTCTTAAGCA
>NW_006159434.1:2893203-2895011 GCF_000334495.1 Tupaia belangeri chinensis | reverse complement strand
GCATGAGTTTAATTCATGGGGTCCGGGACTCGAACGGGGGTCGACTACATGGGAACCCAGCAATGTAGCCATTATGACATCTGCTGGTCTGAGAAATTGTTTTTAAGTTTTTTTTCCATAGGGTGCATGTACTTGCTGAAGATAGACAGGGACAATGAGAGAGAGAGTGAGATATCACCTCCCAGGAAGGATGGTCATGCTGTAATCCCTTCTTCTTGAACTTGGGGCACACATACACATGCACCTGGCATGAATTGCAAGCTGCCAGGTCCAGGATTCAAACTGCGATAGGGCATGTGGGAGTCCAGCACCTTAACTACTATATGCCATCTCCTGGCTCCTACAGAGAATTGGTTTTTTTTGAGAGGTTTTTGCTATAGGGTGCGTGCACTCGCCAGACAGACAGAGAGACAGAGGGACAGAAAGTGAGAAATCACTCCCCAGGGGGGATGGGCATGCCGCAATCCCTTCTCCTCTGCTCTCCTCTCCGGATCTTGGGCATGCACGCACACGTACCCGGTATGAGTTTTAAGCCACTTGGTCCGGGACGCGAACCGCGGTCGACTACATGGGAGTCCAGTGACATAGCCATTACGCTAACTGCTGGTCCCACCTATAGAGAATTTTTTAAAGACTCTGTACTAGTCTTCATCATTTTGAGGTAAAACATTGACATAAATGTGCAAAGATGAAATGTCTTTTGCCCTAAGGTTTATTCTACTAGTAAGCTTGATTACTTTATCAGTCAGCTTGGGCTTGGGTAGATGTAACAAAAATAATATAGAGTGGATGGCTTAAATTAAAAAAAAAATCTAATTCTGAAAGCTAGTAGTTCAAGATCAAGGTTACAGACAATTCAGTTTCTGGTGAGGATTATTTTCCTCACTTGCAGATAGCCACGTTTTTGCTGGGCCTTCACAAAATGGCAGAGAAAAAGAGAGAACAAACACTCATGTTTCTTCGTATGTGGGCACTAATCTGATCAGAATAGAACAACACTCTCATCTAACCTTAATTACCTCCCAAAAGCCCCATCTCCCAATACTTATATTGGTATATAGGGTTTCAACATATTAATTTTGGAGGGACACTAACATTCAGGTCAGAAGAACTGATGACCTGGTTTATTTTATCAGGATAATATCAAAAATTATCAGCAAGATTTTATATTTGCATATTCATATATACATTCTTCTTTTGAGGGTACCCAGATCTTTTATCATATTCTCAAAAAGATAACCTACATGAAAGTATAGAAAACTGTAATATATGAATTTAGCAAATACTCTGAATAAGTAACTCTAGCATAATTGGAACTAATGAACACAAAGACTGACTGTATTCCATTGGTCCATGCTTCATTCAGCAATCTCTGTTTCATCCTTCAAGTTTCAGCTTAAATGTCACATGTTTGGAGTGGCCCTAATCACCCAAAATAAAATATTTTCAGCCAGTCACAGTTGTAAAGCAATAATGCAGTACTCTATGATACTGAGGCCTTGTGAGAAAGTCTGAGGTTAATGTCCTTGTTACCACATCAAACCGAGTTTGCTCACCCAAGCACTACAAATCAAACTGTAGACACAAAGTGTAATGAAAGAAAGTACAGCTTTAGTTGCAAAGCAATAATGCAGTACTCTATGATACTAAGGCCTTGTGAGAAAGTCTGAGGTTAATGTCCTTGTTACCACATCAAACCGAGTTTGCTCACCCAAGCACTACAAATCAAACTGTAGACACAAAGTGTAATGAAAGAAAGTACAGCTTTAGTGCAATGCAGTGCACAAAGCTAGGAGAGCAGGCAGCTC
>NW_006159434.1:2892320-2893095 GCF_000334495.1 Tupaia belangeri chinensis | reverse complement strand
TTCTTTTCTTTTCTTTTCTTTTCTTTTCTTTTCCTTTTCTTTTCTTTTCTTTTCCCCTTTTGTTTCTTTTTTCTTTTTACTTTACTTTTCTTTTCTTTTCTTTTCCCTTGTTTCTTCTTTTCTTTTCTCTTTTTTCTTTTCTTTCCTCCGTTTTGTTTTGTTTTGTTTTGTTTTGTTTTGTTTTGTTTTGTTTTGTTTTGTTTTGTTATAGGGCAACTGTGCTTGGTGGAGGGAGAGTGGGAAAGTGAGAAGTCATCCCCCCCTGGAGTGGGGCACGATGGCCATGCTACAAACTTTTCTACTCCATTCTCCTCTTAGGATTTTGGGCACACACACGTGCACATGCACACATGTGATTTTCAGGCTGCCGGGTCTGGGACTGCAGAGTTGGCTATGTGGGATCCAGCCACTGCAACTTGCAAGCTACCTGATTTTCCCCTCACATGCATTTTTAAGGGAAAAATTAAGGGAAAGTGTTACCAAACTGTTATCAAATCAGGTTCGCTGGCCCAAGCACTGTGAAACCAAGCCATAGGCACATGGTGTGATGAAGGAAAGTCCAGCTTTATTGCAAAGCGCAAAGCAAGGAGAGCGGGCAGCTCATGCTGAAAAGACTTGGTCTCCCAAGATGTTCCCCACATGCGTTTTTAAGGACAAAATTAGGGGCAGAGGTCCTAGGCATATGAGCAGTTCAGTGATTGGTTCAAGAGGGTGTGATCATCTTGTGGGCATTCTTGATTGGTGAGGCCTTAGATAATCAAATTTCTCTTCAGGT
>NW_006159434.1:2887438-2892200 GCF_000334495.1 Tupaia belangeri chinensis | reverse complement strand
CAAATGGCCCTCACTCATGGTCCATGTTGGTCATTATCATAACCAAAGTCTGAAGACTTCTTACTCTGGGCCATTACAATATAAACGGACTTTATATTTCAGGAACCCTAGGAAAATACATTAGGAGGTCCTTGCTCAGTTTCAAAAGGAACCCAGGCACTTAATCAGTTTAATGATTGGGTTAAGAGGACATAATCATCTCATGGGCTTCTTGATCATCTCATAGAGTCTATCTTATTCATTCTTGTATCGCCAGTGTCTACACATAGTTATTGCCATACAAATCTTTTTAAAATTAATTGGTAAGGGAATAAATAAATGGATAAATAAAATGACTAAACATTTGTATACAAAAATTAAGTTGCTTTGACTTCAATTATTTCTTCTACTCAGTTCTTCCTTTTTCTGGTAATTCAGTTAGTATAAGATATAATATTGAATACCGTCCCACAGTTCTTAGTGTTCTTTTTTTTCCCCCATTTTTCAAATTGACACTTCATAATTCATATATTTGTGAGGTCCGGCGCTAATTTTTCAATACATTAATACAATGTGTAATGTTTAAAAGAGATAATTAGCATATCTGACACCTCAAGTATCTAGTGTTTCATCATTTTTTTCTTTTTGCATCTTTGTTTCAAAATTTGTACTGGAATTGTGAATTCCCTTATCACTGTGAGAAAAGGTTTTAGTATTACCCTCTGTAGAAGTCTTTCTCTGCAGAGTAGGCTTTTGTTATGGAGAAAGATGTGGAGTGGTTAAACAATAGATATTCTCTTCTTTCCCCACAGGGCGCTGAGAGGACTTTTCCCAGGCCCTTTTGTGTGAGAACCTAGGGAAGTTCCTGGAGGGAATTGGCTGGGAAAGTTTGAGAACATTGTTTTGGACTGAATCTTCTAGGAGTTTCTCACTCTCTCCTAATCAGCCTTCAGCAACTCATCAAAATTACTAGTCAATTTAGTAGTCCTACCAATCTATCTCTACCAATTTGTCTCTAACAAGCTTCTGCTCCAAATAAGTTGGTGCTTGAATACTTTGTTTCTGTGAATGAGTTTTTTTTTATTATTTTTTAAATTTGCTATAGGGTGTATGCACTCATCAGAGAGAGAGAAAGAAAGTGAGAAATCACTTACCAGGAGGGATGACCATGCCACAGTCGCTTCTCCTCCATCCTTCTCTTGGGATTTTGGCCACGTGTGCACACACAGGCACTGGCTTGATTTTTAAGCTGCCGTGTCCTGGACTCCAACACTATGCAGTCAGCCATGTAGGATCTGGTCACCTTAGCCTCCATGGCACCTGCTGGCCTGTGAATAAGGTTATTTTTCTCCATATATATTCAGGGTGTCAGTTTGACCTGCAACCTCAGTTTTCTAATGGGTCCAAAAAGTTGCCTTTTTGTTTGTCTAGCATTTTTTTTTTTTATTTGATGTAAGGACATGACTAATGACTTCCAACCTCATTATATGTCAGAATAGAAGCTGGAAGTCTAGATTCATTTTTATTTTGATTTTCTCATTGGCCCTTTGGATGTATGATAGCACTGCCATGTCTTTTTTCTTTTCCTTTTCCTTTTCCTTTTCCTTTTATTTATTTATTTATTTTTTGGAGAAGTTTTTGCTGTAGGGTGCGTGCGCTCGCCAGAAAGACAGAAAACAAGAAATCACTCCCCAGGGAGGATGGCCACGCCGCAATCCCTTCTCCTCCAGGATCTTGGGCACGCACGCACACGTGCCCAGTGTGAGTTTAAGTCACCAGGTCCAGGACTCGAACCACAGTGACTCCATGGGAGTTCAACAGCATAACCATTACGCTAACTGCTGGTCCCCCCAGTGTGAATTTTAAGCAGCCAGGTCTGGGATTCAAACTATCATCAAAAGAAATCTGAAGCTTTCAATTGTCCCTAAACATTGTTTCTCTCCTAGGCACTTACCTTGTTAGTCATGTCAAATAAGAAAAAAGTGAATTGTAGGGTAGTTTCCTTTGGGACAACTTGAAATTTACCTTAACTCTACAATGGTTTTTATTTCTTTATTGGTTGTAACCACAGTTTATTTTTCTGTCTGGATTTCTGCCACCCAGCAATACACCTTAACGATAAAAATAAAAATGGAAAACTATCATTTTTCCCTAAAGGGTTAATTTCTATAATCCTAGTCTAATAATTTAAACACTGATTATGGAGAAATCATTGAGAAGTATTTTGAGAATAGTAAAACATATATTTTATAAATTTGATGAACACGATAACAATAAATAATCAATGGTTCTAAACATCTGATATTTTTTTCCAAATGTGAATTACTAGAGTGCAAGAATTGGATCCATTCCAGTGATCACAATATTTTTTCTCTCTTTTTAAAATATTATTTATTATTATCATAATCTTGTTTATATTGCATTGAATCACATATAACTTTAGAGTGTCTTACATTTCTTTTGTGATCACAATAATTTAGTTAAGATAGTCTATTTCTTCATAGGAATAGCTCTTCAAGAGATAATTAATAATCTTAATGCAGGAATGTAATAATTTTTGATACTGAGCCTGTGCAGATGCTATGGCCCTTTTTCCCCCCTGTAGTGCTTGTGGGCCTGCAGGTCAGCTGCAGCAGCAGCCACGGGTCTCTGTTCCGCAGGATGGGATTTATTAAAGTTGTCAAGAATAAGGCCTACTTTAGGAGAAACCAAGTGAAATTTAGAAGACGACAAGAGGGTAAAACTGATTACTATGCTCAGAAGTGCTTGGTGATCCAGGATAAAAATAAGTACAACACACACAAATATAGGATGATAGTTCATGTACTAACAGAGATATCATTGTCAGATTGCTTATGCCCGTATAGAAGGGGATATGATAGTCTGCACAGCTTACGCACATGAACTACAAAAACATGGTGAGAAGGTCGGCCTGACAAATTATGCTGCAGCATATTATACTGGCCTGCTGCTGGCCCACAGGATTCTCAATAGGCATGGACAAGATCTATGAAGGTCAAGTGGAAGTGACCGGAGATGAGTACAATGTAGAAAGCATCAGTGGTCAACCTGGTGCCTTCACCTGCTATTTGGATGCAGACCTTGCCAGAACCACCACTGGCAATACAGTTTTTTGGGCCCTGAAGGGAGCGGTGGATGGAGGCTTATCTATCTCTCACAGTACCATACAATTCCTTGGTTATGATTCTGAAAGCAAGGAATTTAATGCAGAAATCCATCGGAAGCACATCTTGGGCCAGAACGTTGCAGACTACATGCGTTACCTAATGGAAGATGAAGATGCCTACAAGAAACCATTCTTTCAGTACATACAGAGCACTGTAACTCCAGACATGATGGAGGAGATTATAAGAAAGCTCACACTGCTATATGAGAGAACCAGTCTATGAAAAGAAACCCAAGAAAGAAGTTCAAAAGAAGAGGTGGAATCATCCCAAGATGTCTCTTGCCCAGAAGAAAGATTGGGTATCCCAGAAGAAGGCAAGTTTCCTCAGAGCTCAGGAGCAAGCTGCTGAGAGCTAAACCAAACAATTTTCTATGACTTTATTCAAGATAAAAGATAATAAATTACAGCAAAGCAAAAAAAAAATTGATCACATAGAAAAAAAATGTTGAACAATAAGCATATAACCAAGTATGCATTTCTCACCTGGATTCCAGAATGCTTTTCTCTCTCTCTCTCTTTTTTTTTCTTTTAAATATGGTAGCATGTAGTCCTTTTACCAGCAACAATTTTGCTATTATCGAAAACTTTTCTGCTGTGCTTATGTGAGCCAAGCCAAGTCCTTAATTTTAGGTTGTTTCTTTACAGAGGAAACTGACAAAAGAACCAATCTTTTTCCAGATAGAGTGTTTTAAGAAGAAATATTATAGTTTGACAAAATGATGGGACACAGAATATTGCAATGTTGATCAAATTTTCTGCTTTTCAGTAGATGCTTATAGTTGTGATCACTGAGGGGATGGTATTGAGTAAAGTATGTAACTATTGAGAAATAAAAAACAAATCCAGAATTAGGTAAGGGTACACTTTATTAAAAAAGACTATTTCATAAGGGAGAAGGGGAATTCTGTAACAGGAAGAAAGAATTTACAAGCTTCAGGTCTTTCAAAGGTCACATGTGAGGGATCTTCTTTTGAGGAGAGGAGTTAACAAGGCTACAGGGAATTTTATGTGATCAGAAGGTTAATTAGGCAATGGTTTTCCTTATGGTCAGCCTGTTCTGGGGAGAGGCTGTCCCACTCTGATGCTGGCAAAGGCTGATGATGGGCCAAACTTCAGGTGTGTCAAGGGACAAGCGAAGACTGATTAAAGTTCAGTCAAGTCAAGTTAGTAGGTATTTTGAATAAATATATTAGTGGGGAGAAACAGTTCAGCTAATCATTTATGGTGCTGTAAATGGCAATTGGGAGGATATGTGCCTCTTCTTGTCATAGGTGATCAAGGAAGTCATCTGCTATTACTTATAATATATTTTTCTGCTAAGCCATTTCCTAGAATACAAAAGGTTATGAGTCCTTTCTGATCATGGAGAACAAAGGGCTCAGGCAAACATCAATCTCATCACTGTTTTTCAAACTGCTACTGGGATGTTGTAAAAAGGACCCAGATTTGACGATGAATTTCTTTCTTTCTTTTTTTAGAATGATTTAATTTAACTTTATTTATTTATTTATTTAAATTTGACGGGAGAGAGAGACAGAAAATGAGAAAGCAAGCTGCCAGGTCCAGATTCAAATTGCAGTTGGTCATGTGAGAGTC
>NW_006159434.1:2847989-2887291 GCF_000334495.1 Tupaia belangeri chinensis | reverse complement strand
GAGAGAAATAGAGAGAGGGAAAGTGAGAAAGCAAGCCACCAGGTCTGGGACTCAAACAGTGGTCAGCCATGTGGGAATGTCCAGCTCCTTAACCACCACACCACCTGCTGATCACAGATGAGGAATTTCTAATGAAGAATACTTGGAGTTATTTCTGTAAGGTGCTTGATTGTCCCATTCAATGAGACAATTATAATTATAGTTAACAAATATACAGAACATTGCTTCCTTGAACTTTCCATCTTTAAACCAGTAATAGAATATCCTATAAATCTTCTCTATAGAAGAGGCAAAATCTGCCATTGTTACCATATATAAATCTTTTGAGGAAGTGTTTAATATTTAAAAATATTTAATGTTATTTTAATATATATAGCAAATCTCTATATGCAAAACACAGAATATGATGGATGTCTAACAGCAGCAAAAAATCTTGAGGTTCACAGCTCACAACAAAAGACAAGAAAAGTGAGGGTTTGGAACAACAACCTTTGTTTTTGTTTCTGCCACAATAGAAATTTGGAGAAGTGCATAACTGAAAATACTTATTTAGCAGTCCTTTTCTTTCTGCATGATTACCCTATAATTTGAGCATAATCTTAGGTCAAAAACTAAGGGTAGAGTTGCTATCATAATTTTGATATTTGCTTACTTTTGTAATTCGGGCTCCATCCTGTCCTCAGTGTAGATCATGAAGAATGGCTATGAACTGTGGTTTGTGTTTTATCAACTTTGGTGTGGCAGTAAATTCTTGTGTTAGAAGCTTGCTTAGCTTAGCAGAGATAGGCCTAAGTCTGAGCTACATATTTTCTGAGTATATGGTATTTTATGATTCTGTGAATTTTTCCTTTTTCAGATGTGATGTCATATGTGTTGGTTTAAATTTTTTCACTGTTCCGTTCCTGTGTTGATTACTGACACCTATGTGATAATACATTTTCTCTTTATAAATGACTTATCAGATTGTCCAGACTTTATGGGTTTCACTCACTAATTTTCTTTTTAAATGTTTCTTTTACTAGATGCTTAAGAGAGTGGGAACAAATGATTTCTTCAGTATACATTAAGTGTACTGACTGACCCACTAGTTTAGATTGCATAAGGTTTTGTTTTTATGAATGCTTCCCTATAAACATGGTTGCATTGGTTGAGATGTTTTCTATTGACTTGGGAACTTTTAAATAGTAAAAAATATATTTTTGTAATATAATGTCTTAATTGTGTATCAGATTGTATTTTGGTATATATAAAATATTTCTATTCATCTCATTTTCCTTTTTTTTTTTTTGGAGAGATTTTCGCTATAGGGCGCGTGCGCTCGCCAGACAGACAGAGAGAGACATAGAGACAGAAAGCGAGAAATCACCCCCCAGAGGGGATGGTCATGCCGCAATCCCTTCTCCTCCATTCTCCTCTTGGGATCTTGGGCATGCACGCACACGCGCCCGGCATGAATTTTAAGCCACCGGGTCCGGGACGCGAACCACGGCCGACTACGTGGGAGTCCAGTGACATAGCCATCTCATTTTCTTATAAAAATGTTCAGGAACAAAATTCTGGTATAGGAACCAGAAGATGGCATAATGGTTATGTCGGTGGACTCCCATGTAGTTGACCATGGTTTGAGTCCCGGGCCCGATGACTTAGAAATCACGCTGGATGTGTGTGCGTGCATGCTCAAGATCTTGAGAGGAGAATGGAGGAGAAGGGATTGAGGCATGCCCATGCCCCCTGGGGGGTGATTTCTTGCTTTCTGTCTCTCTGTCTTTATAGCGAATGAATGTACCCTACAGTAAATATTTGTCTTAAAAAAACTCTGGGGAACTATTAGTTGGCATAATTGTTGCTCTATTCCTATGTAATCGACCATGATTCAAGTCCTGGACCCCGTAGCTTAAACTCACGGTGGGTGCATGTATGGCATGCCCAAGATCCCGAGAGGAGAATGGAGGAGAAGGGATTGTAGCATGACCATCCCCCCCCCGGGGGGGGGATGATTTTTTGCTTTCTATCTCTCTGTCTCTTTCTGTCTTTTTGGTGAGTGCATGTGCCCTATAGCAAAAACAAAAACAAAACAAAAAACCTCTCCCCCCCCAAAAAAAATCCTGTTATTATTGCTGAAAGACAGATGCAAAGGAACAAAAAGCAACAGTACAGTAAGGAGAATTCTTTATTGCACTGGCGGACATGGAGGAGGAGTTAACACTCCGAATTTCCAGCCAAGGTGGGGAGAAGGACACATTTTTTTTTATGGGGGAGTTGGGGAAGGGGGAGTCTCAGCAAGCTAGGGGTATCTTATCTGGAAAGGGACTCAGGATTTTCCCTTAAAGAGGAAAGTGTCAAATAAGCTGGGAGTCTAACTTCTCAAGGTCTCAGGTTACTATTATTGCTCAAAAGGGAGGGACAGTGAGTTCCCAGAGGAATGGGAGGTTTCAGTAATTACTGGCCTTGGGCTATTCCGGAGTTCTGGCCCTCTTCATATCAGTATAAATAATCCCAAACAGTTACTTTCTTTACTCTCTCAGTGGCCACAAATATTTAGAAAATGAGTTATTGAGTAGACACATCTTTAAAAGCAGAGCCTGGGCCAATGGGGGAATGACCAACTGTGTAAAAAGATTTTGATTTCTTATCTCATTTATTTTCTTCTTGCTCACAGGTGCCTTAAAGCATTACACACTTGTGCTTTATTCCATAATTAGATCTTACTACACCTCTGGAATAAAATTTATTTATTTTAGTATAAAAGCAGTTAAGTGGCATAATCACAGATGTACTATGGCTATCAGAGATAAAAATGACATTGTTTTATTTACTTTAAACACCAAATTTTACTAGAAAACTTAGCTACTATGTCAATTACTCCTTTTTCCAGAGCAGAAATTGCCATCTGTGTTCGCTTTGAATACTTGTGAGCCAACATCTTTATATATATATTTCGATTTCTTTTATACATTCAATCACTATACATCACTTAGTTTGAGTCATGTAAAGCATGATGAGGTTGGAAACAGTGCTACAATAAAGTTAAACCCACTATAATTTATTTAATAAAATCCAGATATTATTTTGCCACATTCTCTTTCATTGTGTATACTTTTTACAAGTCTAGTAGGAAAAGTTTTAAAAGAACAAGGATGTGGGAAAACATTTTAGCAGCTGTATTATTTTCTTTCTCATTTTATAAGACACTGATGATTGCACAGATTTTATTCTTATTTATTTATTTATTTTGATTTTTTCCCCCCTTAAGGTGCATGTACTTGTCAGAGATAGAAAGGGAAAGTGAGAAGTCACCCCCGCCCTTTGAAGTATGGGCGGGTGGGTGGCCATACTTCATCCCTTCTCTATTCTCCTCTCAGGATTTTGTGCATGAATGCAAACATACAACTGGTATGTTTTACAAGCCACTGAGTCCAGGACTTGAACCACAGAGTTGGCCATATGAGATCCAGCAACTTAACTACCACACAACCTGCTGGCCCTGTTCTAATTTTTTTTTTTTTGGAGAGGTTTTTGCTACAGGGTGCATGCACTCATCAGAGAGCCAGAGAGAGAAAGTGAGAAATCACCCCCCGGGGGATGGCCATGCTGCAATCCCTTCTCCTCCATTCTCTTCTCAGGATCTTGGGCATGCATGAACATGCGTCCGGCATGAGTTTAAGCCACTGGGTCCGGGACTCGAACCGTGGTCGACTACATGGGAGTTCAGCGACATAGCCATTATGCTAACTGCTGGTCCTAACCCTGTTCTAGTTTTTAAACTTATTTTTATTTATTCCTTTCATGAGAAAGAAGGAGAGGGAGAAACAGACAGACAAGCCCAATAGGGTCTTCACACTGTGATCTACCCTCAGGTAACCTGGAGCACAGGCAAGTATGTCCCAGGTTGCAAGCCAGGGACCATCCATGTGGATACAGCATCAAGGAGCCTTGCTCTGTGCCACTGTGACTGGCCTTGTTGATTTTTATTTTTATTTTCAAAGCCTCTATCTATGTCGCTAATTCAGGGAACATTTTACTTACTAAAGTGAGGCCGGATATCTGATTTACTCATATATGAATAATCTTGAGTAATGTAGATCACAAGGTCTGTCTTCAGTATTCTTTCTTAGTCCCCTTCTCAGAGATTAAATTGTCTGTAAAGCTTTGGGTTTTGTCATTAGAACACAGAATAAAATTGCAACTTGGATTTCTTTTCATTTCTTACAGAATTTTTTCTTCTTAATGGAATTTAAAACCACCCATTCTATTCTTTATTTCCAAATCTTAGAGCAAGCACAGGGTAGATCACCAAGGAAGCAAATGGTTAAACCCATAAAATTGAAAAATAATCAATCAAATCATTGTGTGACTGCTAACTGACAATGACTCAGGTATAATAGGATTTCATGCTCAGCTATAACTCATGCTTATGAAAAACAAGAGTTAGGGAAGAAGCCCAGAAAACAGTGGCTCTTTTTTGGCCTTAAAGTCTGCAAGGATCTTTTAAGAAAACATATTTCCTCAAGTGTTTTACAAAATGTAGAGATAAATAACCTAAATCCTCTGGGACAAAGATACTGTTTAGTTCTAAGATAATAATAAAGAATCCTACACTTGAAAATTGCCTGCTTCCAGAAAAAAGAATATTACATTGCAGCCAGAATATAATTTCATTCAAAGACAAGAAGACTACCCCTCACCTTATGTATGTATTGGTGTTTTTATAATATTTTCCCGAAATATTTTATCTTTCATAACATATGTCATCACATGCTGTCAAGACCTCACTCTGTGGGTAATTGGAGCTTTGTAGTTACTTTAGGAACATAATTATAAACACACAGGCACACACTCACACACATGCACAGCATAGTCATGTGTTACTTAAAAGCTGGGATATGTTCTGAGACACATTGTACTACAGTTTCCTTGTGCGAACATGATAGAGTGTACCAATCCGAATGGTATAGCCTACTACCGTCCTAGGCTATATAACAGTCTATAGCTTCTAGGCTATAAAACTGTACTGCATGTTACAGTATTGAATATTGTAGGCATTTGTAACACAATGGTAAATATTTGTATATCTAAGCATATAGAAACATAGAAAAGGTACAGTAAAAATATGGTATAAAACTTAAAAATGGCTGGGAACCAGCAGTTAGCGTAATGGCTATGTCGCTGGACTCCCACGTAGTCAACTGCGGTTCGTGTCCCGGACCCGGTGGCTTAAAACTCACGCCGGGCGCGTGTGCGTGCGTGCCCAAGATCCCGAGAGGAGAATGGAGGAGAAGGGATTGCGGCGTGACCATCCCCCCTGGGGGGTGATTTCTCGCTTTCTGTCTCTATGTCTCTCTCTGTCTGTCTGGCGAGCGCACGCGCCCTACAGTGAAAATCTCTCAAAAAAAAAAAAACAAAAAAAAACTTAAAAATGGCACACTTGTATAGGGCACTTATGATAAATGGAGCTTACAGGATAAAATTGCTCTGGGTAAGTCAGTGAGTGAGTGGTAAGTTAGTGAGAAGGCCTAGGACATTTCTGTACACTATTGTAAACTTTATTAACACTGTATACTAAGTTAACATCAAAGTTACACAAAATATTTTCTCTCTTCAACAATTAATTAACCTCAGCTTATTGTAACATTTTTATATACTTTTTAATCATTTCCCATTTTTAAGCTCTTTTGTAATAACACTGTTTGAAACGCATTGTGCAGCAGTACAGAAAATATTTTATTTCTTTATATCCATATTATAGAAGCTTTTCCTCCATTTAAATTTTTTTAATCTTGAACTGTTTTGTTAAAAACTATGATATACACAAATGAGTCCTACACAAGGTAAGTATCATCTATATCGTTGTCTTTCACCTCCATGCCTTGTCTCACAAACCAACGTGACAGTAAAAGATGCAATCAGGAGACTTGGTACAGGACCAGCTAAGGTGGCAGTGATAACGCAATGCTCTGCTATGCCATACCCACATGGCAAGATTTTAGGTTTATTTCCTACTGTCTCCCTGTGTGCACTGGGTGCATGCTTGTATGCCCATGATCTGGGCTGGCTGAGGCTTCAGGTGGATGATGGAATGAAGACCCTGTTGAGGGTATCCACTCCATTCTCTCTGTCTCTTTCTCTATTTTTTACTCTCTCATGAGAGAAAAAAAAATTAAAAACTTAAAAAAAGAATTGCGACAAACATGAAATATAAAGCTGCTGTCTGAGTAACATGGTACAGAATTTTTTTTAAAGTAGAACGAGTATACTCTAAAATAATGATACAATTATAGCATAATAAATACATAAACCTTGAACATTTTTGTTTGTTTTGTTTTTAAAAACAGTTTTATTGGAACCAGCAGATGGTGTAGCAATTATATCACTGGACTTCCAATGGCCGACTGTAGTTTGGGTCCCAGACTTGGTGAATTCAAAATCACGCTGGGTGGTTATGTGTGTATGCCCAAGATCCCGGGAAGAGAATGGAGGAGAAGAGACTGTGGCATGGCCATCCCCCCTGAGGACTGATTTCTCAAATGTCTGTCTGTCTCTCCAGTGAACCCATGTACATTAAGGCAAAAACCTCTAAACAAAACAAAACAGCTTTATTGAGATATAATTTGCATGCCATAATTTGAACCCATTTAATTTATAAAATCCAATGTTCTTTAATATATTTACAGAGTGTACCAGTATCAGCATCTGTTACATTTAGAATACTTTCATATCCCACAATAAAACAATCTTCAGTGTAAAAGTAAACAAACAAACAAACAAAAAACTGATCTTCAGCCATGCGTATGGGTGAGAAGTAGGAGTAAATAGTAGTGCACTAGTCTATTCACTACACCACTTCTCTGTGATGACAGCCTTCAAGTAGGAGGAGAACATTGTTGACAAGGCCTTCATGTTGTCTGCGTATGAAGAGAAAGTAATTGAATGTCAAGGAGTGTCCCAGCTGCCTTACATATGTGCTATAGCAAGATTCCCAAGAATTTGTTCTGCCTTAGATTTTTTTTTAATTTGTTTTCTGTTTTGTTTTCTGCTGTTGGGTGTGTACACTTGCCAGAAAGAGAGAGAGAGACAGTGAAAGACAGACAGACAGAGATAAATTATTCCACCAAAAGGATAGTCACCTTCAATCCCTCCTTCATTTTTCTCTTAGGATTTTAAGCACACATGCACATGTGCCCAGTATGTTTTCAAACAGCTGCATCCAGGACTTGAACCACTGAGTTAGCCATATGGAATCCATTGCCTTAACCACTACACCACTGCTAGCCCCAGAAGAAGTAACTTTTAAAGGACCTTGTGTGTTATAAATACCCGAGCATAAAAATAGCTTTTTTAAAATTTTATTTATTTATTTATTTTACTCTTTAAAGAAAATTCTGTAAAGGGACCAGCAGTTAGAAAAGGATAGTCACCTTCAATCCCTCCTTCATTTTTCTCTTAGGATTTTAAGCACACATGCACATGTGCCCAGTATGTTTTCAAACAGCTGCATCCAGGACTTGAACCACTGAGTTAGCCATATGGAATCCATTGCCTTAACCACTACACCACTGCTAGCCCCAGAAGAAGTAACTTTTAAAGGACCTTGTGTGTTATAAATACCCGAGCATAAAAATAGCTTTTTTAAAATTTTATTTATTTATTTATTTTACTCTTTAAAGAAAATTCTGTAAAGGGACCAGCAGTTAGCATAATGGCTATGTCGCTGAACTCCCATGTAGTCAACCACGGTTCGAGTCCCAGACCCAGTGGCTTAAACTCATGCTGGGTGCGTGTGCATACATGCCCAAGATCCTGAGAGGAGAATGGAGGAGAAGGGATTGCAGCATGGCCATTCCCCCTGGGGGGTGATTTCTCATTTTCTATCTCTCTGTCTCTCTGTCTTTCTGGTGAGTGCACGCACCCTATAGCAAAAAAAAAGAAAGAAAATTCAGTATACAATTGAGTGAACGAACATCAAAGACAGTTTTGAGCCTAACTGAGCCCCTAAATCCAAAGAGTACAGAGCTGAAGGTATGTAAGGGATAAGGGAGAAGGATTGGGGAGAGAACATTTCAGCCTTTATGCTGGAAACCAGGGCTTGTTTTGTATCTTGCTGGCTGCCCTGAGTTAGCTTAAGCAGATATCTATTTAGACTGGGTTCCTCAGATAACTGAATAATATCATTTAAGAAAAAAATGGTTTATGGAGATATAGTCCTATACCATGCAATTCATCCAGTCTTGAACATTTACAAAAAATTTTCCAGAGGACATGCGAGTTCAGTAGAGACAGAAGAGAGAGAAAAAAGTGAAAGAACACTCCCCATTGGGCATGATCATGCTGCGATCTCTTCTCCTCCCTCTATTTCTCCCCAACTTTGAGATTTTGGACACACATACACACACAGACACACACACAGACACACACACACACAGAATGTTTCTCAAGCAACTAGGACTTGAACCACATAGTTGGCCATGTGGGGTCCATCCCACACGGCAGGCCCAAAAGAGTATTTTTTCCCTAATCATTATCAAATATTATGTACTGTACATAATTATATGTGGCATAGATTTGCATGACTTGTAGCACAGTAGGTTTGTTTACCTCAGCTTCACAACAGACACCAGTAAAAACATTATGTGACAATAAAGTCACTAGGACGATAACGATTTTTTTTTTTTTGGAGAGATTTTCACTGTAGGGCACGTGCACTCACCAGACAGACAGAGAGAGACATAGAGACAGAAAGCGAGAAATCACCCCCCAGGGGGGATGGTCACGCTGCAATCCCTTCTCCTCCATTCTCCTCTCAGGATCTTGGGCACGCACGCACACGCGCCCGGCGTGAGTTTTAAGCCACCAGGTCCGGGACATGAACCGCGGTCGACTACGTGGGAATCCAGCGACATAGCCATTACGCTAACTGCTGGTTCCTGATAACGATTTTTTTAAGAGAGAATTTTTTACTATAGAGTGTGTGTGCTCACTGGAGAGACAGAGAGCGACAGAGAAACAAAAAATGAGCAATCCCCCCCTAGTGGGGAGGGGCACACTATAATCCCATCTCCTCCATTCTCCTCTCAGGATTTTGGGCATGCACACACATGCGCCCAGCATGATTTTTAAGCTGCTATGTCCAGAACTCAAACCACAGTCGAGTATGTGGGAGTCCAGCAATGTTACCATTATGCTATTTACTGACCCCACAATTAGAATTTTTAAGTTCTGTTACAATCTTATGATACCACTGTTCATCACTGACTGGTCTGTCATTGACTGAAACCTTGCTATGTGGAGTATGATTGTGTGTGTGTATTCAAGACGTATCTAATGAATGCAAGTCTTTAAAACCGTATAGAATCCTTCCCTAATCCTGTATCAAGCCACGCATAGTCCTATGCCATAATATCAATGACATCTTTCCAAACATAGTCAACTATTTCATAATATCCTGAGGCAGCAGTAGAGATGAAGGAGGACAGTTTCCTAAAAAGTCACCATGCCCATTAAAACACTAGCATTGACTCCTGCACATCATTGGAGGTTTAAGTTAGGGATACTTTCTGCTCTTTTATACCCTGTTCTGTCTTAGTCTTTTCTCTGATAATTTCATATTTATTTTGAATTTTAACTAAATATTCTTTCCTTACTCATACAATTCTTGGCTCTTTTTCTTTTACCTAGTACAAATTATGAACTCCATAGTGGGGCAGGATAAAAGGATGTTGATTAATGGTAACAAAATTCCAGGTAGATAAAAGAAACGGTGTCTAGTGTTCTAATATACAGTGGGGTGAATGCGGATAACAGCAACTTACTGTATATAATGTTACAAATGCCTGAGATTTTGAGTATTCTAATTACCCTGATTTAAACATTATACATTATAGTCATATACTGAAAAATAACAAAACATAACATAACAATTGTTATGACAATTAAAATTATTAATTAAAATTATGAATCCCATCATCAAATTAAGCTTTACCACAACCCAGGGAAATGAGAAATGTGATTTTTTTACTGATGGGATGATTGAGGCACAAAGTTTTGACTATATGTTTATGCTCACAGAACTGGTTAGAAGGAAAATGGAAATGAAATTCTTAATCTTTCTACTTCTAACCCTTTGTTTGATACTATCTTCTTTATTTTTTATTTAATACCAAGAAGTATGACTCAAACTTCAGAATACTTATTCTGTCATTTAAACATCCCTCCTTTTTCTGGCTCTCACTTGGATGAAGGTCAGGAAAATTGATAACGAAAAGGCTAAGTAGAATAAAGATAATAATAAATGTCATTTCTGGTTCAGGTATGTGCGGTATCAAATATATAGAACGTGAACGGATCAGAAAATACATACATGCATTGTAATTTAACACATTAAAATCAAGAGAACCTTAATGATAAAGTTAGAAATAGCATGTGAGGAAAATATCTTTCTTATTTTCTGAAATAGTAGCTTGTTATGAATTAAATATATACATATTTATTTAAAATAAAATGTGGAAACATGATTGGTACATGATTAACTGCTGTTCTTCTAATTACACTATATTAGATCCTCACATGCAGTTTTGAAATGTGCAGTTAAAAAACTTAAGAGTGTATAGCACTGCTATATCTCAATGTCTTAGAATCTATAAATATTATCATTATTTTAGTTAACTGAAGGGAAACATTAGACATGTTTCTTTTTGGCAGGTTTAACAGTGGATGATTAATAATAGAAATGTGGCAGCATAAATGATCTAAATGCCCAGAGTTTTCAGAAATCTTACAAGTAAATGATCCTTTTCTAATAAGAAGTGGCCCACAGGCCCAGCTGCAATAATTATTACATTTATGTGCATGACAGAGATTATATGGCATTTAGCCTAAATTCAGAAATTGTTTTTTTTTTTTTCCTTTTTTAAAAAAAGAAGGCAGCAGATGCCCCCACTGACCCATTTACTGAGGTGTGGGAGGCCCATGAGGTCAGTCAAGCATTGCAGAGATTTGTGTAAAAGACGTATGTGACCACTGGGAGCCATTGGGGGATTAGTTTAGCATGGATTTTGTGAGCAATTTATTCAAGACCTTATTCTCATTCACACAAGACTGCTCAACAAGACACCTTTGATTTTCTGGAATCAAAAGGTGAACAGCATGTGAATGGCATTTAGTGCTTAGGTAGTCTGTACCCTCGAAATCCCCTATATCCTAGTATTTGATTAATATGGGAGAAAAACATAAAAATGCATGTACACAGACAGTGAATGTGTTTAAATAGTGGAGAAAACTGGGTCATTGTGGTCTAATTTAACTTTTATCCATTTGACAAATTATTTCTCTTCACTTTTAAATTTTTGATAAAACCTCAAAAAGATTTTTCTAACAGTTTACATTTTAAAGCCATTTAAAGTTCAAACTGCAAACCAACAAATTCTCTAATGGGAAAAACTATACTTTGAGATGGCTTACTATTAGGGCATACATTAGACTACGCTGTTCTCTGCATCCTCATGTTAACTAATTGCAGCCATATTCCCAAGATTAGAATCTTACTCCTTTCTTAGATAAAAAGTATATAAGAGGGAAAACAGAATCTGTCTGAACCCATGTTCATTTATGTGGTTTCCTGCCTACTTGCATCATGCTAATACTCATAATTTTACTTAACGATATTTCATTTAAAACAATGTTTATTTAGCTTTTATAACAGGATGTGTTACCCACTCCATGTTGCTAGGAATCGAGATTCTCAAGATGAATCAGATATGCTCATTGCCTTTGAAACCCTCAAAATCTGTTAGGAGACAATCACAGACAATTGAAATAGAATGTAGTAAAGTCAATATATGAAGGACCCAGCGCAAAAATTGACATCTGTGTATCTGTTACATGAAGGCAGTATCTGCGTAAATCCCATGTAAAAGGCAATGCTAGGGCCAGGTGGTGTCATAGTGGCAACGGAACTGGACCCACATGGAAAAGTTCTTCGGTTTGCATCACAGGCCTCCCTGAGCACAATGGTGTGTGTGTGTGTGTGTGTGTGTGTGCTTGTGTGCATGTGTTTGTGTGTATGCATGTGTGTGTGTGTGTGTACATATGTTTGTGTGTGCGTGCGCCTGTGAGGCTTGGGGTGGTTTGTAGTGTGAGGACCTTGTTGGGGGTGCTTGTGTCTGTCTTTGTCATTCTTTGTCTCTGTTTTTCTATATCTCTCATAGAATAAAGAAATAATTTGAAAATCCAGTGCTTAAGACTCCTAACAAAGGATAATTGGTGGCTCTGAGAATGAAGGGAAGATCATTTTGGACAGAAAGAATGGTGTAGATGAAGGTGCAGAGATAAAAGAAGGATTATGGTGTCAGGCAACAGTTAACAGTTCAGTATAGGATTCATTAGAAGTGGTATGAGAGGAGAATAAAAATTAGGCAGTGATTGTCCCTCTATGTGACTTTGCATACCTTGCTAAGTTTTTTATAATTTATCCTGTATGTGGTAGGTCTCTTCCAGTGAATAATTGTAAACAGAGAGCTGACATATGCATCTATATTTGAGAAAGATTTCTCTGCTGGCACTGAGAAGATTAGGTGATCAGAGAAGGTAATGGCAGGAGCAGGTCAAATAAATTGGTTTGGGAGGCGGTTGACACTGTGTAGTAGATAACGGGTCATCTATGCAACAGCAATGGGAAGGAAAAGGAGAGGATTGAACCAAAAATTATTTTGAAAGTAGAATTTGTTCATCTTTATTTTATATGAAACGGTCTGGTGTAAGATAGTCTAAAAGTACTTTTGAGCCGGGACCAGCAGTTAGCGTAATGGCTATGTCGCTGGACTACCACATAGTTGTCCACGGTTCACGTCCCGAACCCGGTGGCTTAGAACTCACACTGGGCACGTGTGTGTGCGTGCCCAAGATCCCGAGAGGAGAATGGAGGAGAATGGATTGTGGCGTCGCCATCCTCCCTGGGGGGTGATTTCTTGCTTTCTGTCTCTCTGTCTCTCTCTGTCTGTCTGCTGAGCTCACGCGCCCTATAGAAAAAGTACTTTTGGGCCAACCCATGCCATGGTGGTTAAGGCAGCTAGATCCCACACAGCCAACTCCGTGGTTTGAGTCCTGGACCTGGTGACTTGGAAAACCTGCAAGGCACATGTGCCTATGTGTCCCAAATCCCCACAGCAGAAATGGAAGAGAAGGGGTAGTGGCATGATCATGTCCCATAAAGAGTGCTTTCTCACTTTCCCTCTTTCTATGTCTCTCTCTGTTTCTCTAGAGAGCACGTACATTCTCTAGCACATTAAAAAAAGTATCTTTGAATAAGAATTCTAAAATGTCATACTATATTCTGTATTTGGTTGTTGGAAAAGTCATGATGCATTTTTACATAAAAATATAGAAAAATGCATCATGAATTTTCTGATGACCCAATAGATACCTGTCTATGTTCCTATCTCACAGCTCTGTCAATTACAAGCCAATGGCAGTATATCAGTACAGTTGTAAATATTAACTATTTTTCTTCACCTATAAGTAAGTCATTGTATTAATATTGGGCTATGGGCTTGCTTGCCCTTAATTGACTATTTTAAGATGCCTTTTTTTTAATTACCAGGAGGTGCATATGCTCATGACAAAGAGAAAGAGAAAACGCCTCTGCCCTTGGGGCATGATAATGCTACAATTCTTTCTCTTCTCTTTCTCCAATCAGTTAGGGTTTGGGGCACATATGCACAGGTTCCTGTCACATTTAGCAAGCCACTCAGGCCAGATCTTGAATTACAATTTGCCTGGTGAAATCTGGCTTTCTTTCTTTTTTTTAAAATAATTATTTTATTTAACTTAATTTATTTTTTAATTTGATCAGAGAGGGACAGAGCAAGAGAGAGAGGGAGAGAGAGACAGAAAGTGAGAAAACAAGCCGCCAGGTCCAAGACTTAAACCACCATTGGCCATGTGGGAATCCAGTGCCCTTAACCACCATACCACCTGCTGGCCTGAGATCTGACTTTCTATGTATAACACTTGACTGCTGTGCTGCTGGCTCAGCCCAAGAGGTCACATATTTTAAACTTGATTACAAATGTGAAGATAATCTCACTCTGAGATCTTTCTTTTTCACCAATTTATACCTATCACCTCTTAAACACTTGGCCTGAAACCCACAAATGGGATGGATACATTTATTTATTCTTTTAGATGCCCTTTCCCTGAATCTTTCGATATGTACTATCAAGCTTCCACTAGGCTTAGAATGATTGATGTGTTCCTTTTTGCATCTCAGAACCCTAAAACTGCAGGATATAATAATTTGCTCATCCTTAACCATCACTTAAAGGACCCCCACACAGTACAATATATAATTACCTACATTGAGCTACTCTTGCTTGTAGTTACTGCAAAGCCTTGATTTTAGTCTTTTTTTTTCTATTCAATTGTATTTTAACCCTTTTAAATTTAGAGATTAAGTGTTCTGTTCTTTGGAATCCACTACTGGTTCTAACACAGGCTTTTAAATTATAATAATTTGCTTTTTTTTAAAAAAATCAGAGTCTATGATGAAGCTCATTTTGACTTCCTGGGATTGACAAAGAGGCAAAATCCTTCTAATGCACCTTTTATCATGTGGCAAGAACTTCTAGAGTTCTGCTTTATGCAGATCCAGAAGCAGAAAGGTTCATTTTTGCTTGCAAACTAGTCAATTCTTTTCTAAGCTCATTGTTTTGTTTTGTTTTTGCCATAGGGCATGTGCACTCTCTGGAGGGACACAGAGAAAGATAGAGAAAGGGTAAGTAAGAAATCCCCTCCCAGGGGGGATGGCCATGCCACAATCTCTTATTTTCCATTCTCCTCTTCGGATATTGGGCATGTGCACATATGTGCTGGAGTGATTTTTTAAAGCCACTGAATGTAGGGCTTGAACCATGGTTGACCATGTGGGAGTCCAGCACCTCAAACACCAGGGACACAGAGAAAGATAGAGAAAGGGTAAGTAAGAAATCCCCTCCCAGGGGGGATGGCCATGCCACAATCTCTTATTTTCCATTCTCCTCTTCGGATATTGGGCATGTGCACATATGTGCTGGAGTGATTTTTTAAAGCCACTGAATGTAGGGCTTGAACCATGGTTGACCATGTGGGAGTCCAGCACCTCAAACACCAGGCCACCTGATGGCCCCAGCTCATACCTTTTAAAACTTTTTCAAAGCAGAAAATAAAAACAGGGTACATTATAATTTGATTCTGATTCTTCAGAGCTATGGGCTTAGTGGGTCAATAGTTTGCCTTCCAAGGTAGAACAGGCAACCGTTTTAACAAATGCTTTGCCACCGCATGTCTTAGGCCTTCATTTTTTCAGCCTCCAGATCAGTTACTTTACTGCTCACTGCCTGTCCATTAAACTTAAGATATATTTTAGGCTTTTTTTCTGTTAGCTCTTTTTCTCTTTCATGAAAAAGTTTATTATACAATAAAAATACATCTCTACATATAGTCGACCAAACACACCTGTTACTAACCACATAGAAAATTAAGAGGCATGCCCAAGTCCTGGCTCTCCTGTTCGAATACTGTAGTTCCTGCACATGCGTGTGAGGAGAATTAGGGGTTGGTCCTTCTGGCACTGGAGTGGATCTCCTGTCCACTCAGGAGCCACCCCTGACACTGACCAAACCCAGGAAGGTGTAGGGCAGCAAAATAAGGAAACCCAGTGGATGAGGAGTGTGGAATCCGTCACTATGGGAGACCAGAAAGTCCTTCAAGTCACAAAGGCTGAGAATCTGCCTGGGGAGGCAGTGCAGGGCCTGAAAGAAGCACACCAAGAGGCAGCAGCCAAGCAAGGTCCAAGCTCCATTCCCCAGGGCTCTAGTCAGTTTGCTTCTGGTCAAACTAGGAGTAGTGGCTGATGAAGTGACAGGGCACATGCAGAAGCTCTCAGCAAGGTTTTTAATTCAAAGAACTGATTTATATAAAATAAGGTTATGATAGCTATCATAACAGATAAATTCTGAAATATAAGTGGCTTAAACATTCATATAAAATAGTAACAACCCTGCTCTCCCCCCCAGAGATTGCAGATTAACTGACAGCTCCCATGTAAGTTGATTTAGGAATGTAGGCTCCCGCCATCTTGTGGTTCCTCTATCTTCAACACATAACTTCTGAACTTACTGTGGACAGAAGAGGACAGCATGGATGATCACAGTGTCAGAAGTTTATGGGACAAGCTTGGAAATAGGACCCAACCTTTCCATCCACATTCTTTCTCGCTTTTTCTCTGTCTGACTTTCTGACCTCCCATGCAGATGGACCCCATGCTCCTTGCCCACTGGATTTCCTCATCCTGCTGCCCTGTGCCCTCTTGGGCCAGGTCAGTGTTGCAGAAGGATTGCTTCTGAGTGGACAGAAGTTCCATCCTAGCACCAGAAGGACTGACCCTGATTCTCCTCACACACACGTACAGGAACTACAGTGCCCTGGCAGGAGAGCCAGGACTTGGGCACACCTCTTAATTTTCTATGTGGCGTGTACCAGATGTGTTTAGCTGATGATAAACAAAGGCATTCAATGCTGTTTTCATTGTGTAATAAACTTTTTCACGAAAAGAAAAATAACTGTCAAAACAAAAGCCTAAAATCCATGTCATAAGTTTAATGGACAGGTAGTGAACAGTAAGGTAACTGGGGAGGCTGAAAAGATGAAGGTCTAAGACATGCAATGGCCAAGTATTTGTTAGAACTGTTGTCTGCTCTACCTTGGAAGGCAAACTTTCTACAAATCAGACAGAAGTTCACACTTAAGCAAGGAAGGATGAGAAATGTAGTAGAGTTAGGTGCCATGAAGAAAATAATTGGTTGGTGAGCACACATTAGTATCTGTCACATTGGGAGAAATAGTTATTATTATTTTTTAGTATTTTTAATTGCCAGAGGGCTCATGTACTCACCAGAAAGCATTCCCAATGGGATATGGTCAAGCAACAATCCTCTTATCTTCCATTTCTCCATCTTGTCAAGATTTTAAGCATACATGCACATGCACCCAGCATGTTTTTCAAGCTGCTGGGGTTGGAATTCAAACTGTGGTCAGCCATGTGGAATCTTGCTATCTATGGACATTGCTTAACCACTGTGCTGTATGACCAGCCTGAAAATGAGGGTTTTTGTTTTAGAAAAATCATTGCTGTTATCTTTCCTCCTATTAGCACCATTGTTCCAGCTAGGTACTAGAATACAAATTATACATATTTCTCTATATGTGTGCTTATTTATTTTTCCATGAGGAAGAAACAGAGAGAAAAAGAGAGACAGAGATAGGTACTTTCAAGAATATCTTATGCCACTATCCACCCCCAGTGTCAGGCAGTCCAGATCCCAGGCACATGTGTTCAATGTGCCCAGGACACAAACCGAGGACCTTTGCGATGTTAGTACAATCATGTTACCATGCTGCTGGCTCCTTAAATAGTGTATTTTTAATCTGACATTACATATTAATGATAATAATTATGACCAGTTTTTAAGGGGAAAAAAAAACAAAGTAAATACATTAAAGTCAACAATATTTACAGGAGTCTAAAATAACTTACTATTTAAGAAAAAAATGATTTTAGTCTATCTGTTTGGGAGAGAATGTGTTTCACTTAGTGAAGTAGTATTTTGATCATGTTCAGTATGTATTTTTTTTCTTCCTTTTATTTAAATTTTTTTTCCATTTCATTTTCTTCCAAACATTCAATCACATTATTATTTGTCTTACAAAATGGATATTTCAACAGGTGAACATTTCTCCCTAGTAGCGTTGATAAAACTACAAAATATCTTCAACAGATAATATTACACCATTTTTTTTGAGAGGTTTTTGCTATAGGGCACATGTGTTCGCCAGACAGATAGAGAGAGACGGAGAGACAGAAAGTGAGAAATCACCCCCCGGGGGGATGGCCACACCGCAATCCCTTCTTTTCCATTCTCCTCTCGGGATCTTGGGCATGCACGCACACACGCCCGGCGTGAGTTTAAGCCACCAGGTCCGGGACTTGAACCGTGGTCGACTACGTGAGAGTCCAGCGACATAGCCATTACGCTAACTGCTGGTCCCATATCACACCTTTTTGTGCCATTAATGCTTTGCCTCCCTGTCCCTCAGTATCTATTATGTCAGAATTGTGTCTATTTATATTACATTCAGTTATTCAACAAATAAATATTGATCACCAATTATAAGCCAAGTGGTTCATTCTTTTGTTTAGACATGCTCCAAATTGCTTATGTTAAATGTTTAATATGACCTATGAAAATGAATATAATTCTCTAAGCTTACTTTATCCATAATCGTGGAGACTATTAGAGAAATTCAAATAAAGAAGAACCTTCACCGAATACTGTTTTAACCACAATTATTTTATATCATTTTAAACCTCTACCTCAGTGACTTTAAAGATTCATTGGGGATAAAAATAACTATGTAGGGAACCAGCAGTTAGCGTAATGGCTATGTCGCTGGACTCCCACGTAGTCGACCGTGGTTCATGTCCCGGGCCCGGTGGCTTAAAACTCACGCCGGGGGCGTGTGCGTGCGTGCCCAAGATCATGAGAGGAGAATGGAGGAGAAGGGATTGCGGCGTGACCATCCCCCCTGGGGGGTGATTTCTCGCTTTCTGTCTCTATGTCTCTCTCTGTCTGTCTGGCGAGCGCACGCGCCCTACAGTGAAAATCTCTCTCTCAAAAAAAACAAAAACAAAAACAAAAACAAAAACAAACAAAAAATAACTATGTACACTGTGCCAAAATGCATAGTCTCGGGTACCACCTGCAGAAGTTCTGCTTCAGCAGGTCTATTGCAGTGGGCAAGAATTTGCACTTTTAATAAGCACCCTAGATGTTATTGCAAATTTTCTTTGCTAACTATTTGAGAAACAGGTATAGAATCCTGTAGATAACCCTCTCCCCTATTTTCCTTTTACTCTAGGACACAAGCACTCACTGGAGAAAGACTGAGGAGGGGGCTAGTGAGAAAACACCCCTCTAGGAGAGATGGGCACACTGCAATCCCTTCTCCTCCATTCTCCTCTTGGCATTTTGAGCATACATACACATGCACCCAGCATGTTTTTCTTTTTCTTTTCTTTCTTTTAGAGAGAGCTTTTGCTGTAGAGAGCATCTGCTTGCCAGAAAGACAGAGGGACAGAAAGCGAGAAATCACTCCCCAGGAGGGATGGCCATGCTGCAATCCCTTCTCCTCCATTCTCCTCTTGGGATCTTGGGCACGCACGCACACATGCCTGGCATGAGTTTAAGCCACTGGATCCGGCACTCAAACCGTGGTGGACTACGTGAGAATCCAGCAACATAGCCATTATGATAACTGCTGGTCCTCCCCAGTATTGGTTTTCAATTTAATTAAAAAAAAGCATATCATAGACTTCAGCATTAGTAGGTTTGTTATAATTATTACAGCAGAAAAATAGAGATAAGAATCACAATGTGAAAAGTGATTATATCCAGAGGCAACTTATATTTTTATTTTATTTTATTTATTTACTTTGAGAGATTTTTACTATAGGATGCATATACTTGCTATAGAGACAGAGATAGAAAGTAAGAAATCATGCCCACAGGGGTCATGGCAACACTACAATCCCTTCTCTACTCTCCTCTCTGGATTTTGGGCATGCATGCACATATACCTGGTGTGAGTTTCGAGCTGCCAGGTCCAGGACTCAAACCATGGTCAGCCATGTGGGAATCCAGTACCTTAACTACCAGTCCACCTGCTGGGCCAGCAACTTATATTTTTAACCACTTTATATATTGTTCTGACCAATTGATCTTGAGTGTATTGAAGAGCTGATTTTGAATCATCACAATGTATATAAAATTAGCTATATTCTACTTATGAGCAGTTAGGTACTGTATTTTTTTCTTCCTCATGAGAGACTTTTTTTTTTTGAGAGTGCTCTTGCACTCACCAGAAATACAGAGAGATAGAAAGTGAGAAATCACCCCCTTCTCTATTCTCCTCTTGGGATCTTTGGCATGCACGCACATGCACCCGCTGTGAGTTTAAGCAACCGGGTCCGGGAATCAAACTGTCATCAACTACATGGGAGACCAGCGACATAGCCATTATGCCAACTGCTGGTCCCTGAGAGACTATTTTAACAATCACCATTTCTGAAGTTTTTTTTTTTTTCTTTTTTTTTTTTTAAAGAGACAGAGATTTTGGCTATAGGGCATGTGCACTTCCAGAGAGACAGAAAGCAAGAAATCATCCCCCACAGAGTCATGCCACAATCTCTTCTCCTCCATTCACCTCTCAGAATTTGGGGTATGCATACACACACACCTAGTGTGAATTTCAAGCCTCTGGATCCGGGACTTGAACTGTAATCAGTCATGTGGGAGTCCAGTGACATAATCATTATGCCATCTGCTGGTTCCCAGAAGTTCTTTTATTTACTAAGTGTTTTAGTAATTGTTTGTATTAAGTATCCTCAATGTTCATTACAGTTAGTGTTTATTGTGCATTTTATGTGTGCTGGATTTTTACTATATTTTAAATATTTTATTGTGGAAAACTTTAAACATTTACAAAAATAGAGGGAAGAGACTAATAAATCAATGTGCCTATCATCCAGTTTGAAAAATTACCAACTCAAAAAATCTTGTTCCATTTATAACACCCCATCCCATTTCTCTTCCCACTGGATTATTTCAAAATCAACTTCAACCATTGTATAATGTTTGCAGTTTTATAAAATTACTCTAATAGTGAAGACTCTGCCTTTCCTTATGTTTTGAGTGAAAAGACTCATGGGAGATTATGGAAATGCTCCAGTATACATGGACCAGAGACAGTCTACCACTGGACTAAGGAAGAGTCAAAATCAAATCAACAAATACTTCATATTGATTGCCTATTTTGTGAAAGAAGGTATGCACTATATATGTTGCACTGCATTACAAAAGAATAGAGTGTACTATAACATGGAGCAAAAAGTCTAAGAAGTAACTGAAAAATAATCAAACTCCCTCCAGAATGGCAACAGATACTTGTCTATTGCCTTTTTTTCTTTCTTTCTTTCTTTCTTTCTTTTTTTTTTTTTTTTTTTTTGAGAGGTCTTTTTTCCGCTATAGGGAACGTGCGCTCGCCAGATAGACAGAGAGAGACATAGAGACAGAAAGCGAGAAATCACCCCCCAGGGGGGATGGTCACACTGCAATCCCTTCTCCTCCATTCTCCTCTTGGGATCTTGGGCACGCAGAGAAGAAAAATGAGAAATCACCCCCGGGGGGTGGGGGTTGGGGATGGCCATGCTGGAGTCCCTTCTCCTCCAGTCTCCTCTTAGGAATTTTGGGCTCGCACACACATGTGCCCAGTATGATTTTCAAGTCACCGGGTCTGGGCGTCAAACAATTTTCTTGGCCATGGAATACAGTGCCTAATCACCTCTCCATTCATTGGCCCAATGGCTGTCTTGGATCAACACGATGAACTAGAATTTTTCTCATTCATATCAGCTGCGATGCCATGTTATCCAATCTGCAGCCATGGGTTCAACTATAATCTAAATGCTAGTAATTCCTCAGGTAATTTCTCTCTTGAGATCTCTCTTGTGATCACAGTTTTATTCCAAATATATCCACTGTCATGTCCTACTTGCATCTTGTATAATTGCTATAAAACTAAACTTACCATCTTTGCTCCAAATATTACAGTTATTTCATTAGCTATTCAGGGTAGAAATCTAGTAGTTTCTGAATCAAGTTTCCTTCATCTCTCACTTCCACTTGTTCAATACAACTGATGGACTCTACATTTAAATATTTCCACAATCTGTCTCTTTATTCCTGATTTCACTGACATTACCTTATTATAACTACTCTTACCTAGATAATTCTAAAACATGCCTAACCAAACTCGTTACTTTTGGTCTCAGTCCCCTCCAGTCAGTCTTTCACTATACTGCCTTAGTGATATTTTAAAAATATGAATCAGATAGTGTCAATACTGCTACAAATTCTTCACTGAGCGCCTTAGTTTAGCATATGAGGTCAGACATGATGTGGCCTTGGCTGTCTTCTCAGTCCCATGTATAATCTGATCTCTTCCAGGAACACATCTTCTGCCATACCTAACTTGTATCCTGTGACTATGCTATACATTTTCTTATCCACATATCTTTGCATATATCAATTGCTCTTCAGGAAATGTCCTTCTCTATCTGCTTTCTGTATCAATTTTCTATTCATATATTTCTCTATTGAGTCATGAGATTTTCTTGTTTTGTTTTGAATAAAAGTAACTTTTTCCTACCAGTGGGGAAAAAAGAAAAAGAAAAAAGAAAAAAAGAAAACAAAAAGTCAAACCACCTCTGCCTTTGATTTTTTAAAAATTATTTTCAAATTTGAGCAGTGTTAAAATATTATTTCTAGGGAACTAGATGGTGACATGGTGTTAATGAAATGTGGTGCAGTGTTGGGCCCACATGAGAAGGTCCTGGGTTTGTGTCCCTGGGCCTCTTGTACATGCTGCACATAGGCATAGGCCCATGATCTGGGCTTGCCTAGGCTAGGGGTGAATTTTCACACGAAGACCCTGTTGGAAGTGCCTCCCTTTCTCTCTGTTTCTCATCGTATCACTCTCTCTCTAAATAAAATGTAAAAAATGTTTATTTCCTTATACAGATATGTTGATGTGGAACTAGCAGGGATGTAGGCCTTTCAGAAATCCTCTCTCCTTCAGATACTTTGGCAGGTACAATGTTTCTGAAATTTCTAATTTAGTCCAAGAGTATTCGGACATCATCTGAATTGATGGTGATTTCTCACTATCAATGCACACTATAATTTGGCTCCCATCAGGTCAACTATTACTTGCCTAGTCCTCTAATTCATTAGTATAGTTTTATTATCGATAATATACTATACCAAAAAAGTTTTCCTGTTATTTTTTTTCCCACAACATTATGCTATGCATGAGATACCTCATAATCCTTTTTATGAAACTAATCAGACTGGCATACTTACAGTGTTTTGCAATTGTATCACTCATTAGAGGGGCTCTTGTTGGCAATTTTCTAGTCAAATGAAGCTGCAGTAACAACAGTGTTCAGGACTAATGGAGGTTATATCAGAAGTAGAGATTTTACAACTCAAACATGAAACATTCTGTCATTTTGTATTAAAATCATATAGCTAGTGATTATAATTGAGTTTCTAACTACACAAGAAATTAGTAAGTAATTTCATGTCATCTTTTAAAAAAGAATCTCTTAAACCTCACTAGTAATATTTATTATATAAAATCAAAAGTGTACCTATCTTGAAATCTCATTGGTCTATCATAACTGATTATCCCATTAACAACTACTAAATACTGAGTTCCAAAAGCAGCTGTGCTAAGTATTGTTTAAAGGCATTAGGCTCTAATGGGAACAAGTGAATCATATTTGAAGGGAACAAATTTTCTTCTAAACTTATTTAGATATATACATTAGAGGATCCACAAATTTGGAAGCTCGGAATACAGTACTTAAGTTTTTATTTTACCTCAGACATTGAGAGGAAAATGTGTTACATTGATCGTGTGTTACTGGTCCATTTTCATATTGGCGTCTTAAACAAGGAGAACTAATAAATTCACAAAAATCACAGTTGAGAATTTCCAAAACACCTGAGTGATCTATAAAAAAAAAAAAAAAAAAAAAATAGTGGGTTCTCTTCAGGCAGTAATGTGATTGAAACTTGGGTGAAGGGGACAGTGCTACAAACTTTCTTTATCGTCCTGATAGCAGAATTGAGTTGGACACCTTAAGAACAAAAGTCTTATATGTAGAAAGAACAAAGGTCTTATATGTAGAGTGCCTTACCCATAAGGCTCTACTACTTTTTTCATTTTATAGATACACTAAGTCATGATCTAAAAATTAGGTCCATACAATCATTGTTGTTCTAAATGGGGACCATACTAAAATGTATGTTTTAATTTACATGGTTGCTATAGCTTTGTTCTTAATATAAAAGTATTTCTTCAGTAATGTCAAATATAAAAGAAGTTTTGTCATGATTGAAAATGTGTAACTAATATACAGGTTCTTATTAAAGGAAAGGACAGACATAAGTATAAAAATAGACATTTAAAGTTATCTTTAGTTACTACTAGCATAGATTATGTTTGAGCACTCGTTGATGAGTTGCGTAAGTAGTAAATTAAATTATAAAAAAAATAAGTTGGGTGAAAAAGTTCAATATCCCTTACCATAAGGGAAATACAAATCAAAACCACAGCAAAGTATCACCTATCCCCAATGAGAATGACTACGATAATAAAATAAAATGAAAAAAAAAAAAAGAAAAACAACAATTCTGGCAAGGTTGTAGAGTATAGGGAACCCTTGTACACTGTTGGTGGGAATGTAAATTAAAACCACTGTGGAAACCAGTATGAAGGTTGCTCAAGAATTTATAGATAAAACTATGATCCAGTGACCCAATTCTTTAGTATTTACCCAAATGATAGGAAATCACTCTGTTGAGGGAGGAGCATTTGCACATCCACGTTTACTGCAGCATTATTCACAATCATGAATATACATAATTAATAGAACAAAAATCAAAGTGCACAGCATAATGTAATGTTCTTTGTTGAAGATGATGAATATGGCAATATCCTTGATTTGATCATGACACAATGCATTCATCCTTTGAAATACCATATTGTACCCCACAAAGATGTACAACAATTAAATGTACATAAGACTTTATAAAATATATACAATTTTAAAAGAAAATAAGTTGGGAAAAGCAGTAAGCATGAAAAAGATATCATATCAATAATTTACAAAAAGGGAATACATTTGGTATAATATTCTTTTATATTGCTTATCTTTTCCCAGAAAATGTTTTTTCCAAAGAAAATTTATGTTTGCATTCAGTAAGTGACAGACAACAGAATGTAGGAGACTTGTAATAACTATTTCAACCTTTAGTTGAAATAATAATGTTCTAAATTTCAGAGAAAGAAAAATCATCCTAATATAATGTATCATTTTTAGCTTTCTAAGGTGAAGATTTGTTGCATTAAAAAAAAAATCTCATCCTTATGGGGGAAGAATGCAAGATGAACTTTATTACTATAAAGCAATTAAGTGAAAATTAGATAATCACAAGGTGAGAAAAGCTCATTAATTAGAAGATCAGAAAAACACAGCAGGCTGCCAAAGATGAAATACTTACGAAAAAGCAGATGTATGTAATAGTCTTTATGACAGAGTCAACATTAATTGCGAAGTTACTCAATATTACAGTAATGACATCTTTTTGAAAACATAAATTGATACATCTTTGGAAAAGGATGACCTTGTAAATCTTAGATCTGAAGATCTTTATTTTCTATTCACTTTGTTTTCACTCCCACCTTTTCTGCCCTCTTTAAAGGTCTCCTAAAGCAATACAATTTTTTGCGTCTTATGATTATTAAAGAATATACACGTATTCCATTTTACATTAATCCATTTTTAATAGAACTAAACTCATTTCAGCATAAAAGGTCATATTTAAGAAACCCAAATGTGTTCTAAAGTGGTTATGCCCATGAATAATTCTAGACACTAGTTCAGAGGCTGAGAAAGGAACTGTATTAGTATGTAAAATCTGAGCTATGTCTCATTTAGTAGTACCCTTATTGAATACTTCATGTTAAAACCATAATATGACATTTTTTGAAGCCATTCCAATATGTCTACAAGCTAGTCCTATGTATTTCATTAGCTATCAGTGAAATTATGTTTTAAAGGGTATTTCATTGTTAGTATTAACACCAGAAGAAAACTCATAAATGTAAAATATTTGAAACCTTACTGGGTGGGACCAGCAGATGGCATAGCAGTTACATCACTGGACTCCCATGTGGTCGACTGCAGTTTGAGTCCCGGACCTGGTGGCTTAAAACTCTGGAGTTAAGTTTTATATCCCAGAGTTCATTCTGGAAGATCGAACCTCAACAGAAACAGGAGAAAATTAAGTACATGAGACTGAATTGATGAAACAGCATTCTATGACTTGACTAAAATATTACTGCTTTTCTTCTAAGCTTTGTTGTCCAGTTTTAAGGATTTTTGTCCTGTCTTGAGCTGTCAATGGATTTAAGTACCTACTATTTGAACAGAATACTAACCTGTTTCTAGGCCTTAAGTTTCAAGGAAATATCCTTACCAGTTCAAAACTGCTTTTCTTGAAACCATCAGCTAAACTTGCTATTGTAAGTAGTTAGATTACTTATGATATTGTGTGATCTACAAAATGATGGGGGAAAAGGAATTGAAGATAACTGTAGACAGCAGAGATAGGGTAATAAGAGAGTAGAATAGGGCAGAGGGTCAGACATGGGGTAAAAAACATATATACATGAAAGTAGAAATGGAATGTTATGGATGATAACATGCATGATTAAGCCACTATCCAGTTTATTCTAGAGGGGAAACCACATTTAGTATGATGTGATGATGCTCAGGGAATGAATTTTTTAAAGGCATTAAAAATACCTATCTGATGACTGCAGTAAGCTATATAGCCCTAGGTAGGTGCTACTTTATAGTATGTTCATTCTATTCACTGAGGTTTATGCCTAAAGTCAGACTTGTGTTCATGGATATGTATATTTCAGCTGTGCTTGCTATTGAAAATATTTAGATTTATTAAGATATTTAGTGAAACAATAAAATGGGGGAGGCAGAGAAAACAACAATAGATACCAGACACAATGTGGGAGGAGGGTAGGAGATGGCAGAGGGTGAGATAGGGAATCAAGGATGGGAAAAAAAGGCAAAATATACAGAAAACAAGAAATGGAAAATTATGTGTTGACAATAACACATATGTTGATGTGCTTGATTAATACACAGTGTACTGTGAATGGAAAAATCTCATTTTGTATGCTATAATGATGTACAGTGAATGAATGTAAATAAATAAAAAAACTCATGTCAGGCACACGTGGGTGTGTGTGTGCCCCAAATCCCAAATCGCTGTGTCTCTGGAGAGTGCATGCAACTTATAGCAAAAATCTCTCTTAAGAAAACAAACAAACAAAAAAACCTTGCTGTGAAATAACCAGTATTAAACGTTTTTGGAAATACTAGAACTCTTCTTAGAAATTTAATTCCTTGTCAACTGATGGAAGTGATCTTATCTGGAAAAGCTGACAAGAGTTGGTATCAGATCACTAATTTCTAACAAATTGATTTTTGGAAAATAATTAAAATATTTCACATACTTATTCTAAAATAATGATCAATGTAGTGTCCCATCAGAGATAATTAATTTTCAGCAATATAACTATGATTAGTTCTGTGCTTGGATAATAATCTTCTTACAGGGTATAGTGCCCTTTATTGGCACATTGATTCTGTGCTGTGAGATTTAGAAAGATTTCCATGGGAAGGGAATAGGTAGGAATAAATTCCTAAAATAATAATATGCTTTAAGCAGGCATTATGAAAGAATGTCTAGTTACTAGTTTTATTTTCAAATATTGATGACAAATAATTTATCCATTTCTACTCATGGAAGTAAAACACTTGCACAGTCAGAGGTGCGGGAAGTGGCACTGCATGTTTTCATTTTGTGAAAAGTAAAGATAAATTTTAGTCTGATTATTGATAACATCGTTGTTAATTGATTTGTTCCATAGTTGATAAGAAAATATACAGAAAAAGCAGTTAAGTACAGAGTAGAATCTCTTCCTCTTTCATAGTCACACTAGCATTGTCATTACCTAGTGTTTTGCATAAGATTGGTACTCAGCGATTGTTGCAGTTTAATAGTGAACCATTGCTACATTTCAAATGTCCCCCTAAAATTCGTATGTTGGGACTTGGTGGTATTTCAAGGGTTTTTTTTTTTTTTTTTTTTTTGGGAGAGATTTTCGCTATAAGGTGCATGCACTCGCCAGACAGACAGAGAGAGACGTAGAGACAGAAAGTGAGAAATCACCCCCCAGAGGGGATGGTCACGCCGCAATCCCTTCTCCTCCATTCTCCTCTCGAGATCTTGGGCACGCACGCACACGCGCCTGGCATGAGTTTTAAGCCACCAGGTCTGGGACGTGAACCGCGGTCGACTACGTGGGAGTCCAGCGACATAGTCATTACGCTAATTGCTGGTCCCCTATTTTTAAGTATTCAGAGGTCACATGCCTTAAGGCAAGTGCACTCATTAGGAAGAGATAGAGAGAAAGAGACAGTGAGAGGGAAAGTGAAACATCACCCACCACGGGATATGGCCATGCCTCAATCCCTTCTCCTCCATTTTCTTCTTGGGATCTTGGGCACACATGCACACATGCCTGGCATGAGTTTCAAGCCACCAGATCTGGGACTTGAACTACAGTCAGCTATGTGGGAGTCCAGTGATGTAACCATTACACCATCTGCTGGCCCTTTCAGTAATTTCTTATGGCTTAACAAGTTAATTTTCTGTTAATTAGCCACATGGTATTTGTTTATTGTTGTTTCCTTTTTAAATTGAAATACGTATAAATAAGATACAAATAAATGTTTAAAATATATATACTAAGTAGCTTACATGCAACAAATTTCATTTTAAGAACAAAGATGTGAACTATTTACTACACATATGTAACTCCGTACCAAATCTACATAATACACATTGATGAAATTAAAAAAAACATAGTGAATAATGTCTACATACATAAATATCTGTTATGTTAAAAATATTCTATTACCCCTGATTTTTTTTTTATGAAAGAAAGTAGCATTTAGTATCTCCAATATTTAGTTATCAGGAAGTTTATAGCTATTCAACACATACGAGGAATCTTCTTAAAGTTCATAAAATTTGCATATTATGAAAAATATATGCTGGGATTTCAAAATTTTGTTTTGCACCATAATAAATTACTTTAATTTCATTACTCCACAAACATTTTGAAGTACCCATATCTAAAATGTCAAATATATGCTAGAAGATTTTAGTAGCTAGCAACTAGAGGCATGGTAACAACTGCTTATGGGGAAAGTATTGTACATTTCAACTGAGGCATTCAAGAGAATTCTAGCCATACATGGTCACCTATTATGCAAATGAAAATATCTCCCTGTTTCTTGAGTATATCAATACACTAAGGGGGCTATAGTCTTTAAGAATCATTGACAATGATATACTGACATATAGCACAGTTAGCTGACTTTATGAGGTTTAATTCTCAGTTCAGAAGCTAACAGTAATAACTTTGGCACATATACTAAATTAGCATAAATGCTCATGGCAGCAGCACTAATGTGAAAATGACAGTGATGCATACTGGGCTTCTAAAAGTCAGGAACGAGTGAGGCCAAAGGAAAAAAAAAAGAGAAACCTATAGGACCTTAATGCAATATTCATACTTTCCAAAGGCAAACACTAATTTACTGCTTAATCTATACATCAGGCCATGAATATTAAAGGATCTACATAATACACCAATTTTGTTTCAAAATATTTTACTTTTGGGGAGAAAAAGATCACATTAATATAATGGAAATGCTGGTTTATTATAGCCAGTAATGGTAGTGAGCCTTTCATAACTTTGCCCAGGGCACTACTCTGACTGCCAGTAACAGAAAATTAGCAATTGAGTTTCTCTGAACAGCTATCATTTACTATAATACTTAACCAAAATATTGCCTTAATTTGCAGAACAAAACTTTCCACAACATTTTGCAAAAACCTGGAAATACCCATTCTATTTTCCAAATAAAAAGAGAAGACTTTAAAAGGTACCCAATTATTAACCTTCTGGGAAGTTAACTGCAAAGATGACATAGATGTTTATGGATTCATTTCTGTTAAAAAACAAGAATATTTAAATATTCTAGACTTAATATTACTTATGCTGGATGTATTCTGAAGCATCTCACTTGCTGACTCCGTACCTTTGTATCCAGGGAACTTAATAAACACCTTTACGACTCTCTAGAACATGTGTAAACATCAGTGATCTCAGAAGCAGTCCTCTTTTTAAAATACTTTTTATTGTAATTTCTAATTTACATATAAAAACTGAACATCTTTGTGGGGTTGAGTATGCTTTGTCAAAGCATGTATACAATCTGATTCTCTATGATTGGGGTACTGAATGAACACAGAACATGAGGATGTGATTTTGTCAAAAACTGTTGGGCTAAGTCATGATAAGAAAATAAAGATATGAAACAAAGGGTTCTGTAAGGTTCTATAAGGATAAAGTGCGTAACAAAATAAGTTGGAGAATGGGGTGAATTAGCCTCTGTAATGGAAAAAATATATAATGTATACAATAATTGTTTTGGATACACAAGTTGAAGATTTTAGTTGAAAGCCATAGGCCTGGGGGCCAGCAGGTGGCATAGTGAATCCCAGACCCAGCAGCTTGAAACTCACACCAGACACATATGCATGTGTGCCCAAAATCCCGAGAGGAGAATGAAGGAGAAGGGGTTGCAGTGGGACCATCCCTCTCCGGGGGTCATTTCTCATTTCTCACCTCTGTCTCTGTCTCTCTGGTGAGCACAGGAGCCCTATAGCAAAAATCTCTCTCTCTCTCAAAAAAAGTAAGTAATAGGCCTAATTCATGAACATAAAATGTCTTCATTTATTTGTATCCTCTTTAGCATTCTTAACCAGTATTCTGTAGTTTTCCTTTGATAAATAGTTTGGATGATGAATATACTAAGTACCTTGATTTGATCATTGGACATTGTATAATATGTATGAAAACAGTATAGTATCCCATTAATATGTATAATTAGTATGTGTTAATTAAAACTTGATAAACAAAGTAAAAAAAGTTGTTTATATGAACATTGGCTGTGAATTAGCTATTTATCAGTTACTATCCTTATATGTTTCTAATGCATAACCTATGATATTAATATTATTTTTACCTCTGCTTGACAGATGAAGAAACTAAGGCAAGAGGGTTAACCATTTACTTAAAGTTCAACAGTTAAACATATTGGAAATAGATTCAAATTAAGTAAATTTCACCTTCATAATTTACATTCCTAAATATGTATACTGCAGAAAGAAGGTAGATTAATGGAATTTTCCTACAGAAAATAATAAAACAGCTCTGTAGGATGGTGGTTAAAGTAGGCATGTCCCACATGCCTCTGTGTGGTTCAATCCCCGACCTGGCAGCTTGAGAAACACACTGGGCACTGTGTATGCACGTCCAAAATCAAAATCATTAAAAGATAATACAAAGTTGGCACTAAGCATGTGGTGTTTTGAAAGAACAAAGAGACATTTAGCTTAGAATTTGGAGGTGGGGGTAACGTTAAATCAAAGATTATTACGAGAAGTGGTGATTCTGAAAAATTTTGGAGTTACTTTCCCTCTTAAGAAATCTGTGCTTTATCTTTTTAAGACGAAATGATTAAAAAACAAACAAAACTTCAAGACTCAGCCTCCATGGCATGGAAGGCAGGGTACTACAATGTGACAGTGCAGCCATATGAGAGCCCTGAGTTTGTATCCTGGGTTAACCAGAACATACCAGACATGTCTAGGGGTGCCCATCATACTTACTGGTTGACTGGAAGTCTAGGGTAGGAGGCAAAATTGTGGTGTGGTGAGACTCCATCATTGAGGATGCTGCTTTCTCTTTCTCTTTCTCTTCCACGTCAGCCTTAAAAAAAAAAAATCAATACCCCTTTCAGTTCTATAATTCTGAATGAGGAGAACTAATATTACATTATTTCACTCTATTCACTTCAAACAAAAGAAAACAAAGCCAGATTAGAAAGCAACTAAAATTGCTCATTTAGGATGTGTCTAATTTTGAGGAATTTTTTAAAAGAATAATTTAATTTTATTTATTATTATTATTATCATTTTTAAAAAATTGCTATAGGGCACAAGCACTCAACAGAGAGAATGAGAAAGAGAGAGAAAGAGAGAGAGAAGGAAAGTGAGAAAGCAAGTCACCAAGTCTAAGACTTGAACTATGATTGGCCATGTGGGAGTCCAGCAACTTAATCACCATGCCACCTGCTGACCCCGAGTCTGAGAAATTTGGGATTTAATATTTTAATTAACTAGACATTTTTCATATTACTTCTATCATCCATTAATTCATTCGACAATACTCAGTGCTTAATATTATCAGATCCTGTTCTAAGCGCTGATATTGAAGCATTGAGCAAATTGACTAAATATTAAATTATTTTTCTACTTTGATACTTGTTGATTTCTTGTAGTGTTCAATACATTACAGTATATTTCATATAACAGAGGCATAGATATTCCAGTTTTCTTATGGTTAAGAAAAGTGTAGATCTATTTGTACTTGCTTCAGAAATATATGAGGATTTTAAACTTACACTAAATGAAACATTGGTAACACTTGTGAATTTCTAACAGCCTTCTCTGTTTCACCAACTTCTCTCTTGACTTCTGATGAACAAATGTAAGAATTATTTCTACATTCAGCTTTATTTTGTTTAATTATTGTTTATGTTCTAAAAAGCAAACCAGAAACTTAAAATAGTGAAAAGAAAGATTTCTAGAGGGTTCTATCAAGCAGTAATTTAGGTGGTAATAGAACATGGCCCTGTGGAAATGCCAAAACGAATATTACTGTCTATAGCCAACTATCTAGTTAGTTCATTATACTCAGGAAAGTATCACATTAGTTCATGGAGATAGTGTGGTTTAGTGGTTGAAGACATAAGCTTTGCAGTCAGATTGGCCAGTATTTTATCATACACAGTCCATTAACCAGCATTTTGACTGGCTTTGGGCAAATTAATTTTCTTATTTTTAATACTTGCTTTGCATGGTTTCTTTGAAGATTAAACAATATAAAGTATCTGAAAATGGTACATATTAAAACCAAAAAAAGTATGAACTAATATTACTGTAAGCCAATAAAAGTGTAATTATGACATTTAAAGAAAAACTAAAGTTGTTCATTTCTACACAAACCCCATGTGATGCTAAAAATAAAATGGTCTATAGTCAAAGAAGTTTGGCAAACTTCATAGTATATATGTTCTATAAAATTCATAAAGCGTAGGCCCAGCTTTGACTCTGTACAGGTAATGCTGAAGCCATATGGGAAGCCTGGGTTTGGTTCACAACACAGTAGGACCCTGCATAAAAGGCCCCTCTTGTTCCCTTTCCCTCTTTCTCTCTCATTAAAGAAAAAAAAGAAAAGATATAGTAAATTAGCTTATTAAAACTTTTAAGAAGTCTTACTACTGCTACCAGCAGACGGTGTAATTGTTATGTTGCTGGACTCCCATGTAGCTGTCCATGGTTTGAGACCTGGAGGCTTCAACTCAGGCTGAGTGGGTGTGCATGCATGCCCAAAATCCCAAGAGGAGAATGGAGAAGGGAATGCAGTGTGCCCCTCCCACCTGGGTCGGGGGGGTGATTTCTCGCTTTCTGTCTCTCTCTTTTTCTGGTGAGCACACATGCCCTATTGCAGAAATCTCTAAAACATAAAAAATAAAGACTTATGGTTAAGAAACTAGTTTAACATTTTCAGTAGAGCATTTTCTAAATTTCAGTGAATAAGGGATACTTGTTCTGCAGTCTTGAGGTCATGTGAGAGATATATTCATGTATGCCCCCCCCCCCCATTGAGAGGAGAATGGAAGAGGCTGGGTTCTGGTGTAGCCATTTCCTCCAGGAGGTTATTTCTCATTTTCTCTCTCTTTCTGTCTAGTCTAAGGATCCTATAGCCAAAATCTCTTAAAAAATTGTATATATTTATTAGAAACGGAGATATTTTTGAGACTTTACAAATATCCTGAATCTCTTTTTTCTTTTTTTTTAAGAATTATTTTATTTAACTTTATTTATTTTAGTTTCACCAGAGAGGGACAGAACGAGAAAAAGAGAGAGAGAGAAAGTGAGAAAGCAATCCGCCAGGTCCGGGACTTGAACCATGGTCAGTCATGTGGGAGTATGGTGCCCTTAGCCACCATATCACCTGCTGTTCTCCAAATATCCTGTTTCTCCTTGATATTTTCTGCACTAAGTTTAGTATCCATTTGAATCCATTTTAGTGAATTTTTGCCTGCAGCAACTACTACTCTGATATTCTACTTGTAATTTTCTATTTACTTCATTCCTTCTACATTTATTAATCAGAATTCTTTGATGAGGATATTTGTCCCTTTTCCTATATTTATTTATAGATTCAGTTATTTGTTTTGATTAGTATACACTTGTGGATATTTATTTTATTCTTTGATCTATTATTTAATATTGATGTTATTTACTTTGTTGCTCAAAATTTTTCAGCTTTAGCCATTAGAACTCTTTCAAGTTGCTCCTTTTGATCTTTTGGCATGCTTGCATCCTTTTTTTCCAGGTATTTAATTTTCTGGTACTATAAGATTATCCTCTATATTGTGTAAGCCTCAGTAATTTTCTAAGACCAATCATTTTAGACAGATAATTTTTGATGGTGTAGACAAAATGTCAGCAAATTTTTCTTCTAAATGCCCAGATTGTAAATTTGTTCAGTTTTATGGGCCAATCTATCACAGTTACTTAGTTCTGCTATTGTAGCATAAAAGTTTAATTCACTTTAGGAAACATATTCTCATTACAGCAACAGACAGGGAGAGAGGGAAAGTGAGAAAACTAGCTGGCAGATTAGGGTCTCAAATCATGGTAGGCCAAGTGGGAGTCCAGTACCTTAACCACCAAGTCACTTGCTGCCCCTCTCCCCAAATAAAATTATTCACAAAAACAGGCAACAGGTCAAATTTGGTCTGTGGGTCATCTTTAGGAAACATATTCTCATTACAGCAACAGACAGGGAGAGAGGGAAAGTGAGAAAACTAGCTGGCAGATTAGGGTCTCAAATCATGGTAGGCCAAGTGGGAGTCCAGTACCTTAACCACCAAGTCACTTGCTGCCCCTCTCCCCAAATAAAATTATTCACAAAAACAGGCAACAGGTCAAATTTGGTCTGTGGGTCATAATTTGCTTAATCTTTGTTTTACACTTCAGAATGTATAAAATCAAAATAGGAAAGATAATGATTGAAAAGAGCTGTTAAAAATTAAGTGAATTTAATTTGTAATTCTGAAATCAAAGAGCCTATCTATTTCCTTTTATTTCTCTTTCTTGTCCTTTTACTGTCCCTATTATGTGTATGTTAAACCATTCATAGTTGTCACACAGTCCTTGGGTATTCTGCACTCTTTCAGTCTTTATGCTATTTGTTTTTTAGTTTTGGAGGTTTCTATTTATATATCCTCAAACTAAGAGATTCTTTCCTCAGTTGTGTCCAATTTACTACTAAGCCCACCAAAGACACCCTTCACAGTGACAGTGGTTTAAATCTTTAGCCTTTCTTTTGTTGTTCTTTCTTACGATGGTTATCATTCTGCTTATATTGTTCATCCCTTCTTCCATGCTATTTATTTTATCCCTTAGTGCCCATACCATATTAATCACAGTTTTAAATCTATTATTTCTAATTACTTTATTTAATTACTATTTTTTAAATTTTACAACCAATCACTATATCATTACAGCATACAATATGAATTTTCCCAGGACCAGCAGTTAGCGTAATGGCTATGTCGCTGAACTCCCATGTAGTCGACTGGGGTTCAAGTCCCAAACCTGGTGGCTTAAACTCATGCCGGGCGCATGTGCGTGCATGGCCAAGATCCTGAGAGGAGAATGGAGGAGAAGAGATTGCGGTGTGGCCATCCCCCCAGGGGGGTGATTTCTCACTTTTTGTCTCTCTGTCTCTCTCTGGCAAGCGCATGTTCCCTGTAGCAAAAGCATCTCAAAAAATATGAATTTTCCCATCCAGAATACAGTATATATTGACTAAATCAGAAATATGACTATACATATTATCAACAGATAATTTTTTTCTTTAGAGGTTTTTCCTACCAGGTGTGAATGCTCGCTGAAGAGACAGAGGGACAGAAAGTGAGAAATCACCCCCTGGGAGGATAGCTATGCTGTAATTCTTTCTCCTCCATTCTCCTCTTGGGATATTGGGTATGTATGCACATGCACTCAATGTGAGTTTTAAGCTGCTGAGTCCAGGACTCGAACCACAGTTGACCACGTGAGAATCCAGTGACAACCATTACGCCACCTGCTGGTCCCTCATTTTGTGTTTCTTAAATGTTTTGCTCCTTCCTTTAAATCCATGTTTGTAATCCAACATCTTGCCCTGTCTTGTTTTGATGCTTGCTCTATCTCTTCAAATTATATTTTTGCCTTTTAACTATGTCTTGTAATTTTTTCTTGATAGCCAGGCACGATGTACCAAGTAAAAGGAATTGCTCTGAACAGTCATTTAGTAATATAAGGTGTGGAGGGAGTCTTCTATAATTTTATATTTCTGTGATTAGGTACCAGTCTTTTAATGAGCCTGTGCCTCCAGACTATGAACTTCATAAGTACTTCTCAGTTTTTTTCCTCCCTCCTTAGGTGGGACAGGATGACTAGAGTGTGCTGGAGCTATTTCCCTTCAGGTCAGTTATGCTCTGCTAATAACCCAGGAGGTATGGCACAGGCTAACTAGTTTCTCATGGAGGTAAGCCTTGTTAAGAATGATAAAATGCTTTGTCATATCCCCAAATACTTTTATCCTTCCCCTGTCAGAAGCATGAGAAAATTTTCCTCAAATATTTACTGTGATAATTGAATCAAGCTGAGTCAAGCAAACATCACAAAATTTGGGGATTCCCTTGTGATTGGGTCACTGGAGTTCTTTACCTTTACATTCACCCACATGGAGCCTCCCACAATTCAGATGAGTTACAGCTCAGATTTTTCTACCCGGGTATTGAAGTAGTTCCATCTGGTGAATCTTTGCTCCAGTGAGTAGTGACAATCTGTATTTCTTTCTCTCTCTCTCTCTCTCTCTCTCTCTCTCTCTCTCTCTCCAGTCTTGGGGATAGTGATTTGACCTGTGTGCTCAGTTTTGCTACCAATTCAAGAAGAGTTGTCCTCTCTCTCTCTCTCTCTCTCTCTCTCTCTCTCTCTCCAGTCTTGGGGATAGTGATTTGACCTGTGTGCTCAGTTTTGCTACCAATTCAAGAAGAGTTGTTTTTTTTAGTTTTTTCAGCTTTTTACTTCTTGTTAAGATGGAGTGGCAACTGCTTATCTCCTTACCTGTGGTGCTGGGAACTGCTTGAAACTATTTTTAAAAATACACTTCAGTTAAATATTTTTTCTATTTCTATTTATACAAAATAAATACATCATACTCCAAACTACTATTCATTACTTCTACCATTTAAAATGTTGCTTAATTTTGAAGCTTTAATCTTCTTTCTCTTTGTTGGTTTCCTTTTATATTCCAATGCGCAAATCTTGCTTAACTTTCTGTGAATGTGCATAGCATATTTCTGAATGACTTGTTTATTACTTATTGATATGTATATGACTTGGGATCAATTACACAGCCCAATAGTTAAAGATGGATCCCACATGACTAACTACAGTTTAAATCTCAGCCCCAATGGGTTGAAAAACACAACACAAGGATGTGCCTGTATGCTCTAGATCTCAACATAATGGAGAAACAGAAAATAAGGTATTATGGAGTGATCATGTTCCACTGATGGAGGGCTTTCTCTCTCTCTCTTTCTCTCTGTCTGTCACAGGTGAGTACAGGCTCCTTCTGGCAACTAATATATATATATACACATGTATATATATAATACATTATATATTTTAATATATATAATACATTATACATTTTAATATATATTATAAATTATATGTGTGTATATATAAATATATGTGAATATATGCAGTTTGTTTAATCATTAGCAGTTAAAGTAAAAAAGAAAGAAAACTAGATTTGGAAAAAAATAATGGGCGGGTGAGAGGAAGGGAGTCAAGGGGGAAAATGAAGAAATCATTGAAGGGACACGTGAAATAAAAGCATTTCTTTTATTTCATTTAGTCTTCAAAGAACTCTTATGGCTTAGATATTTATAATCCTCATTTGAGGGATGACAAAATAGATTCAAAATCTGATACTTGTTCAAGAGTACATGAATGATCAGTAACCTGGATTCAAACTCGGGTCTGTCTGATACCAATGCCAATGCTCTTACACCACATTACATTCTAGACTGCGTAAAGCATAATGAAGCCATGTTTTATCTTCCCCCAAAAGACTGTAAATTCTTTGAGGGCAGGAATTGTCTCTTCAATTTCTTTGTGTTTCAGACAGTGATAAATATGAATAAGTATTTACACTAAGTGTACATTGAATCAAGAAAGGTAGATTGTCACATAAAGCAATGTGGTTTAGAGAAACGAACATTGGCTGACCCAGAGTTCAAGGATTTGACTGCTGACTCTGTATTTGACTCTATTCCAGTACTCAAATGAAGAGCTGTGTGACTTTGATCAAATAAGTCAATCCCCAACTTCCTCAATTTTTTCATAAGTAGCATAAATAAAGGGCTTTAAGGTACCCTGAAAAACCTTTGAAATATTATAGAGATGAAAAAGTGTTATGAGTGCTTGAGAGATAAGGAAAAGGAAATGTTGTTTGATAATTCCTTTGACAAATGAAATTAAATTTCCTTAATTTAAGAAGTGTACACTATCGAAGAGTCTCTACTACTTTCTCAAAGCCTTTCTATTTTCTTTCTTCCTATCCTATTTATGAACTCAAAATAAAATACACAGGGTAAAATGTTTTATGGAGTGTGGAATGTGGTTTGGTTGGCATAAATCGAATACATTTCATTATTTCCTAGTATCAACTGTAGAAATAACTGGCTTAGCAACACAGATTGTTGAGTTCACCTATAGACTTAGATAGAAGTGTTTACAATCAAAGTGGTAGTACTAGGAGTAGCTATGTCTTCAAAGACTAACATGTTAATATTGAGATATTGAGTATCAAAAACAGAGCATTCTGGTCTGTAACTCTAAGAATTTTATTGTTATTTTGGGAATTTAATTTAGTTTTAGTATCACTTATTCCTCTTTGGTAAACCAATGGAAATTTTTGGAGAGGTTTTGTGTTTTTTTTTGTTTTTTTTTTTTTGCAATAGGACGCGTGCGCTAGCCAGACAGACAGAGAGAGAGAGACAGAGAGACAGAAAGCAATAAATCACTCCCCAGGGGGGATGGCAACGCAGCAGTCCCTTCCCCTCCATTCTCCTCTCAGGATCTTGGGCACGCACATGTGCCTGACGTGAGTTTTAAGCCACCAGGTCCGGGAACGCAAACCGTGGTCGACTACATGGGAGTCCAGCAATATGGCCATTACGCTAATTGCTGGTCCCGGAAATTTTTCATCTCAGAAACAATTTTTTTTTTTTT
>NW_006159434.1:2843874-2847868 GCF_000334495.1 Tupaia belangeri chinensis | reverse complement strand
CTGCAATCCCTTCTCCTCCATTCTCCTCTTGGAATCTTGGACACGCACGCACACGCGCCCAGCGTGAGTTTAAGCCCCGGAGCCCGGCACCAAACCGCAGTCATCTACATGGGAGTCCAGCGACTTAGCCATTATGCTAACTGTTGGTCCCTCAGGAACAAATTTTGATATTTTAATATTTTCATCTTAACATTGCTTGTATTTCTGATACCAACTTTCTTTTTTGTTTGTTTTTTGCTGTAGGGTGCGTGCACTTGCCAGAGAGAGACAGAGAGAGGGAAAATGAAAAATAATTCCCTGGGGAGATAGATACTCAGAATACCTACTCTTCCATTCTCCTCTTGGGATTTTGCGCATGCACACACACACGCCTGGTGTGATTTTCAAGTCACTGGGTCTGGGGCTAGAGTAGTGGTCTGCTGTGTAGAGGTTCAGTGCCTTAACTACTACATCACCTGCTGGCTCCACCAAAATTTTTAATATATCTTGGAAGAAGAATGGTGTTTGAGAATTTACCGAATAGAGAAAAATATTTCTTAAAAAATTTTAGTTTGCTCGAAAGTTTTTAGGTATTCTCATACTTATAGTAATAAACTTATTACTATGCACTCTTGAAACTGAAATTTTAGAGATCAAGTTTTTAACTGTTACAGCTAAAACAGTTAACTGAACATAGTGTAATGTTTTAGGCTTTCTCTCAAAGTTAACTGAATGATGGTTCTACTCTTAGGCTGACATCATTATAGCCATGACTCCAAAATACATTGATTAAATGAAAATTCTGTAATTAACAGAACTTTGATTAAATGAAAATTCTGTAATTAACATTTGCTCAGAAAATGATATATTTCCACCACATATAGAGAAGACTTAAATTTGGCAAGATGTCAGTTTCCTTTATGAAAACAATAAAATTATAGTGTTGGAAAGGATGATAATGACCATGAGATTTAATGCTTCATTGAGTGAATACCTCACAGCATCTCTGAAAATGAAGAGAACAAGTGAATATTTCTTGATTCCTATGTGGTGTACAATATTTAAAATGTGACATCCATGAGCTGGGCTATTCTTAATCACTCTTCAGAGGAAACCAGACCCCACATGGCCAACCAGAGTAAAAGCCCTGGTCACGGCAGCTTGCACATGGGGTACATGCACGAGTGCCCTGACGGGATGGGGATTTGGAGCAAAAGGAATTTCAGAGTAACCAGGTCTCTTTGGGGGTTGCTTTCTCTCTGTTTCCCCCTCCTCCTCATGTGTGTGCACACACCTTCAGGCGTAGCTTAAAAATTTTGTCACCCATCATCATTAACTATTCTTCCTGACTGTGTCATACCCAGATTTAATAATAATGTGTGGCATTTCTTCATTCAAGATGATAAAAATGTTATCTGGGTCTGATAACCAAGTTCAAAAAATGTCTCTCTAGTCTGCAATAGTTCCATTAATCTTTGGGTGTAGTTATTTTTACCAGTAATAGCTTCATTCAAGCAGTATTGTGTTATGGTAAAGAAATGGGTTCTAGAGTTATGAGAGTTGAAGACTTGACTGTATCACTTACTAGTTATGCCACGATGTACAATATTTGGTCCTTTATTTGCATATGTTTTTTTTCATCTGTAAAATTGTGACAGGTGTCATACCTGTCTAATAGAGATGTGATAATTAAATGAATCAATTAAATAAATACTTCGTTAGTATCCTGGTTAATAGTGGAGTCCCCAGCGTGTGCTAGCTCTTGCTATTGATCATGGTGTTCATGAGTATTTGTCAGGGTTCTCCAGAGAGATAGAACCAATAGGATATGTTTATACATTTAAGAGTGGATTTCTGAGGGAATCTGACTCCATGATTATGGCAGCTGAGAAGTCTCACAGCAGGCTGTCTGCAAGCTAGAGATCCTGGGAATCTGATAATATGAATGAGTCTAAGTTCCAAGGCCTCAGAGGCAGGGAGCCAATGATGCTATCTGAGGTTGAAATTCTGAGAACCTGGGAGGTTTTAATGTAAATCCTAGACTTTAAATATACACTAGATCAGTTCAAATGTCCCAGACAACAGAAGTCTATATTGCTCTGTCTCACAAGAGACCCCTCCCCCATTCATCTTCTGTATTTCTTCTCTGAACCTTTTGTTGATTGAATTATGCCTGCCCACATTTAAGGTGGATCTTCCGCATGTAGTCTACTCAGAGTTTGGTGTTAATTCCTTCTGCAAACACCCCCAAGACACAAAGAGAGTAATACTTCTTATATTTTTGCTATTCCTTAGTCTCTAAGTTGACAGCAAAAACTAGCCATTACACCATTTTTATCAGCTCACAATAATCATGGTCAGATGCCCTGTAGAAATCTTGATTAACTATGTATGTTCAGTTATAAGGATCTTTGAATCTAAGGAAAAAAGACGAACTCTTGATTTTCTTGGGCAAACAAGGACCTTACTGGAAAGATATGAAATGGGTCACAGATTTAAAGGAAAAAGTATCACAAATAATGGGAATTAGAACATGTCCAAGGATCCAAATTGTAGATAAATAGCTCCTATTCTTCATCCTTATGTTCCGCACTTTGGATTCAAATTCCAGAAGGAAAAAGAGTCTGATTGATTTGGCTGGAGTTGTTTCTTGGCTAGCTATAGTTTGGATACAATGAAGCACATTGATGGTCCTGCCAAAACTAAACCTGATAGTGGAGGTGCAGTTTCCAAAGAAAAGAGAAAGGAATAATGGACAAACAAAACTACAGACGTTTACTACAGTATGTCTATGACATATTTCCCTTTTACGAATTACTTAAAAAAAAGAAGTGTTTTGAATTTGACAGCACAATAAAGTTGGTTCTATATTGCTTTGGTGATATTAAATGCACAAAAATGAGCAGTGAAGAAGTTCAGAAGACTTTAAAATTGAGGACACCACTGGTAATGGCTATGTCGCTGGATTCCCATGTAGTTGACTGAGGTTTGAGTCCTGTACCCAGCAGCTTAAACTCATACTCATGCCAGGCGCATGTGTGTGTGTGCCCAAGATCCTGAGAGGAGAATGGAGAAGAAGAGATTGCAGCATGACCATCCCCCCTGGGGGTGATTTCTTGCTTTCTGTCTCTCTGTCTCTTTATGGCGAGCACACATGCCCTATAGCAAAAACCTCTCCAAAAAAAGATTATTATTTAAAAATTGGTAAATACATTGATAACGTTTTGTAAAGTTTTCTTTCTTAGAAAATTCAAAATTTTCCTTTCTGTCTCTGAAACATGAAGTCATACCATTATTGTAGTTTCCTTTTCCATTCGTCTTTTCCATTCGTCGTTTTACCTTCTCTCTTACAACTTATTTAACTAGCCTTGAATCCTTTGATAATTCACTTCCCATGTCATAGCTGAGAGTCTTGAGAGCCCCAAGATAGAGTAAGAGCATAAAATTAAGATCTATAGAAAGCAGTGTCTTAGAATGAATTTATGGTTGCCCAGAGAAATTTTCTGGTTTAGAGAGTCAGGCTGCTATTTAACTTTATAGTCAAATTTATAGAAATAAATAAATAAATAAAAAGTGAAGAGTAGGTCTTGAGCACCCTCTGAGCATCAGATTCAATGTGCTAGAGGCTCAGGGGTCACCATTTGCAAGTAAGATTTGAAGAAGAGACATTCAGTTTTTATGTATTACTGTCACTTAAACCCTTACTACGTAGTTTTTGAAAAAATTGTCCTTTTGCTATTGCTAGAAATCATGCATTGTGCTAAATCACTAGCCAGTGAGAGTTTTTGATTAGAACTGTCTTTCATCTTGAATTCATTGTAGCTGTATCAAGTGAAGAGAGTATAGCCTTCAGTGCCTACTTATCTTAGGATTCTGCCTCACTATAAGTGTGCATTACTGAACCACTCAGCCTCACACATGGAAAATGAAAATAGTATTTCCTCTCTCATAGGATTGTTCTGAGGACCAATTTTGACATTATATGTAAAGTTTCAAACACAGGGCTCATCACATT
>NW_006159434.1:2833359-2843838 GCF_000334495.1 Tupaia belangeri chinensis | reverse complement strand
TAAGAATATAGGCTTTAGACCATTGAGCAGTCCATTAATAAATCTTAAGACAACAAATTGATACATTGTTTCCATCTTAATTGTCCAATCATTGTTGTATTCATTTTAGATGGTCCTACTAGAATAGCAAAATCATGTGATTATAGCCAAGAAGGCTGGTTTCAACAGAACTCTGATTTCAAGTACTTTCTTGAAAGTGAAAGGGTTTTCTATTTAGCTCACATAGGGCACAATGATCTTAGAAAAGCAAATTTCAAGCTTCCATACTAATTACTCATAAACTTTTGCTTGTAACATTAACTATGTTCAATTTAAAAATACAGTATATTGATTCATTCTTACCTTTGTCATAACCATTTATAGATCCTAATCTCTACACATTGATTCATGCACTTTCTGTTCTAATGTTTAAAAATTTAAATATTTTATTTAAAAATATTTCTATTAAAAGCTCTCAAAATTCTATTTACCATCATCCCTTAGTATCTACAGGGGTTTATTTCCAGGACCCCATCCCCAGTGCTAAAATCCATGTATGCCCAAGTCTCTTAACGTTCACCAAAATAATAATATGAACTAATCTTTTTAAAAGGCTCTAGCTTGCATAGTTTGAACGCAAATGAAAATGACAGTTCTTTGTTTCCAGATGTGCGAGGCTTACAGGTGTTATTTAAATAGCAAGAAGTAAGTGTTAATTAGGCTTGGAATGTATGCCAGCTAAAGAAATGAAGAAATGAAGCGGACTTAAGTCATTTCTTTCAAATATCTTCTAATGTCCAGAAACCAACTAATATTTTAATTTTCATACCAATACCATGTAAAAATATTCCTATTATGTTCCAGATTATCTGAAAAAAAATTAAGGCATGTGAAAATATGGAGACACAATACAAACCTATTTGGTTACTGTACCAAAATTCATTCACTTTCAGGACTAGCAGTGGTTTCAAGTCTGGTCTTATCTCTTTTTACTGTTTTTATTACTGTATGGATTTGCGTGCATGTATGTTTATATGTATATGTGTGTGTACTCTTTCAGGAATTTTGTTCTATACTTGAAAATAGTAATTAGTGAAAATATTGAAATACCATTAAATGCCAGCACAATTGGAGCATTTCCAACTTATTAATTAATCCCATGAATGAAGATAACTCTTTGGTGACTATTTTAAAATTAAGAAAGACTAAATTAAAAAATGTAGACACTTAACAGTATTTCTTTAACTGCATATGTGGTATACAAAACTAAGGCTAGGAACCACATAATAGAATAGAGAGATATGCCCTGATATGATTATTCAGTTTTTGAGTAATACAATAAAACCTTGTGTACACGTTCTATCTTTTCCTTAAAATTATTTCTTACTCTTAAAAAATTACAGCAGAACTTATCTCACTTTTTTTTTTTTGGATAGGTTTTTGCTATAGGGCGCGTGTGCTCGCCAGACAGACAGAGAGAGACAGAGAGACAGGAAGCAAGAAATCACCCCCCAGGGGGATGGCCACGCCGCAATCCCTTCTCCTACATTCTCCTCTCGGGATCTTGGGTACGCACGCACACGCACCTGGCGTGAGTTTTAAGCCACCGGGTCCGGGACACGAACTGCGGTTGACTACGTGGGAGTCCAGCGACATAGCCATTACGCTAACTGCTGGTTCCCAAGCTTATCTCACTTTTATAAATTGAAGATAGATTGAAGGTGCCAGCAGATGGTGTAGCTGTTAGGTCACTGAACTCCCACATGGCCAGCTGCAGATTGAGTCCCACATGTGCATGGGTACCCAAGATCCCAGGAGCAGAATGGAAGAGAAGGGATTGTAGCATGGTCATCTCCCCTGGGAGGTGATTTCTCACTTTCCATCTCACTGTCTCTGCCTCTGTGTCTCTGTCTGGTGAGCGCAGGTATCCTAAGGCAAAAAACTCATCAAAAAAATTAAAAAAGGAGGACTTTTTTTTTTTTTTTTTTTGAGAGGTTTTCACTATAGGGCGCATGCACTCACCAGAAAGAAAGAGAGAGAGAGAGAGACAAAAAACAAGAAATCACTCCCCAGGGGGGATGGCCACACCACAATCCCTTCTCCTCCATTCTCCTCTTAGGATCTTGGGCATGCATGCACACGCGCCTGGCGTGAGTTTAAAGTCACTGGGTCCAGGACTTGAACTGCAGTCAAACACATGGGAGTCCAGCAACATAGCCATTACACCATCTACTGTTCCCAAGGATGAGGACAACTCATAATTATTAACTTTACAAGAATTCTTTTTAAGTAGTATATACTTTAAACAATCTTTGGTTTTTATAAGTTAATATATAAGTCATAGAAAATTGTAAAACACAAGATGCAAAGAACAAAATGATCTCTCATCTACAAGCAGTTTATAGTTTGATGTGTCTTTGTAGGTCCTGCTTGTGTACATACACAGCATCCAATTTTATGTGATTGAAATCATATAGTATGTATGCTTTTCCCACACCATGAACGTTTATCAGTTAAAAGTTCCACAACTCTGATGATTTTGGTATCCAAGAACCTAGTACACCAATTCTACCTGTTAGGAAAAAAAAAATGTAATCTAGCCTTTCCGGGAGACAAAAATTTCATAGAAGATAAACATGACTATAGGCTTCTAGATAAAATATTGTCTGTTGCAATCAAATGTGACATTCTTTTTTTTTTTTTTTTGGAGAGGTTTTAGCTATAGGGCGCGTGCGCTCGCCAGACAGACAGAGAGAGACAGAGAGACAGAAAGCGAGAAATCACCCCCCAGGGGGGATGGTCACGCCGCACTCCCTTCTCCTCCATTCTCCTCTCGGGATCTTGGGCACGCACGCACATGTGCCCGGCGTGAGTTTTAAGCCACTGGGTCCCGGACGCGAACTGCAGTCGACTACGTGGGAGTCCAGTGACATAGCCATTACGCTAACTGCTGGTTCCCAAATGTGACATTCTTAGTGGGCAGCTGATGGTGTGGTTGTTGAGGCACTGGATTCCCACATGGTTGACTGCAGCTCCAGTCCTGGACCTGGTGGCTTGCTTTCTCAATTTCTCTCTCTCTCTCTCTCTGATCAAATTAAAAAATAATAATGATAAATATAATTAAATAAATAAATTCATAAAAAATTATATTCCCTTAATGCTCAATTTAAAGTAAGACATAAAGCAACAGAGTACTCTAAGTATAATGTTTATAAGAGAATTTCTGATCCGCAATATACTACTAAAATATCAGCAAAATGTTTCCATTTGATTAGTCCATGTATTCCTCTGGTATAACCTAAAGAGACGCACAAGCATCAGTGACTATCATCAAAATGTAAATATGAGCACACCTGGAAACTTCTCACCTCACCAGGTCTTTGTCTTTTTGAATTGTAGAAGCTATTTGTAGATTAAGGAAGTTAGCCCCTGCCACTTCTGTTCAGTTGCAATCTTTTCCCCAGTCTGTTTCATTTAAACATTATTTTAAAACCTTTTTCTGCTATAGAAAATTTTCAACAAATGGTGCTAGAACAATTCAATTCCTTTTTAAAGAGATGAATATACAGCTTTGCAACATCACAACAACTGTGTTGTGCCATCCAGAACTCCATGAAGACCTACTAACCATATTTGGAATTTTCTGTTTAATCAAATAGAACAGAACAAAATAAGTCTGACACCTACTTAATGATGTACATAATTGCTATTATGCTTCATAGTAATTTGGTCTTAATTACATAGTCCACTTTTCATAATACTTTTTAAAAGCCAAGATAATTATTTATAAGATAATACATTTTTAATTGAATTAGTTTTTTTTTTTCTGTAATAGGACTCATTGAGGCCTTTTAAAAAATTAGCACACATACAGTCTCATTGACCTGAATCATATTTTTACTGTCTTCTGAGTATATCACAGATTCTAAAGGACAATTAAAAAGCTATTTTTCAACTAGTCAGGTATGTCACCCATTCTAGAACTGGAGAAAGCATGATTTCTAAATGCTGTGTCATGAGATATTTGCCAGGTAAGAAGGGTGATCAAAAAAAAAGTTGCATTTTTTTTTTAATTGAAAGACTTAACACTTCTTGAATTCTAGACTCGGTGTAAAGATTTAATAATGAAAGCAGTGTAGTATTGATGAAAAGATAAAATGAATACATTTGAAAATGGAGACCAGAAATATGGTATATGTATATGGTAATATGATTTTGAATGAAATTACAAAGATAATTTAATGAAGAAAGAATAATCTTTTCAAAAATTGGTGCTGGGACAATTGAGTAGCCATATATATATTTTTAAAAGTAGAAGAATCTTGGGACAAGCAGTTGGTGTAATGGCTATGTCGCTGAACTCCCATGTAGTCGACCACGGTTCGAGTCCCGGACCCGGTGGCTTAAACTCACGCCAGGCACGTGTGCATGTGTGCCCAAGATCCTGAGAGGAGAATGGAGGAGAAGGGATTGCGGCGTGACCATCCCCCCTGGGGAGTGATTTCTTGCTTCCTGTCTCTCTGTCTCTCTCTGTCTGTCTGGCGAGCACACATGCCCTATAGCAAAAACCTCTCCAAAACAAACAAACAAAAAAAAAGTAGAAGAATCTTGGGACCAGCAGTTGGCATAATGGCTATGTCACTGGACTCCTATGTAGTCGATCGTGGTTCAAGTCCCGGACACAGTGGCTTACAACTCACCCCGGGCGCGTGTGCATGCGTGCCCAAGATCCTGAGAGAATGGAGGAGAAGGGATTGTGGCGTGGCCATCCTCCCTGGAGGATGATTTCTTGCTTTCTGTCTCTCTGTCTCTGTCTGGTGAGCACATGTGCCCTGTGGCTAAAAACAAAAAACAACAACAAAAAAACCTCTCCAAAAAACAAAAAAAGTAGAAGAATCTTTACCCACTAATTTCATGTACTAAAAGGGATCTCAAATCAAAGCAGAAAACCTTACCTATAAGACATAGTAGAAAATATAATTAAATGAGTTTCTTACCTTAACCTTGGTTAGGTAAATTTGATTGAAAAATTTTTTTCATTTATTATATGAGGGCATGAGAGAGAGAGAGTGAAAAAAATTCATCCCTGCAATGGTGCCTGATCATACTGCAATCATTTTTCCTCCAGCTGTCCATCCCATTAGGATCTTAGGAATGTGGGCACATGCCTGAGTGTAAGTCAATAGGTGTAGGGCTTGATTCATGGCGATCTGGCTTCCTCTTCACAATGTATAATCACTACACTTTGGGGCCAGCCCAAATTTCCTATTAGATATAACACAGAAAGCATGATGCATAAAAGGAAAAAAAATGATAAGATATGATCAAAATTAAAAAATTGCCATTTCAGGGGCCGGCTGGTGGCGTGGTGGTTAAGGGTGCTGAACTCTCACATGGCTGACCACAGTTCGAGACCTGGACCTGTTGGCTTGCTTTTAAACTTTCTCTCTCTCTCTCCTCTCTCTCTTATCTCTTCCTCTCCCTCTTTTTGTCCTTCTCTGGTCAAATTAAAATAAGTAAAATGAATAAATAAACTTAAATAAAATATTTTTATTAAAAAAAATGCCATTTCAGATTCCACCCCTATATTTTGCTATCTATTTTATGTTCCAGGTAAACTAGACTATGTGCTTCTCACTTCTTCGCATTTCTTCACAGTATTCTCTCTATTTTAAATGCCTACAACTCTCCTCTGTGACAAAATCTGACTTTTTTTTTTTTTTTTGGAGAGGTTTTTGCTATAGGGCGCATGTGCTCGCCAGACACAGAGAGACAGAGACAGAAAGCGAGAAATCATCCCCCAGGGGGGATGGCCACCCCACAATCCCTCCTCCGCCATTCTCCTCTCGGGATCCTTGGCAAGCACGCACATGCGCCCAGCGTGAGTTTAAGCCGCCGGGTCCGGGACTCAAACTACAGTCTGCTACATGGGAGTCCAGCGACATAGCCATTATGTTAACTGCTGGTCCCAAAATCTGACATTCTTCATAGCATAATTTTTTCTTTCTAAAGCTCTCCGTGCCCAAGTAAAGGCCTATATCATGTTTTATTGAACTTTGCTTTACTGTGCACCACAGATACTGTATTTGCTGCAAATTGAAAGTTTGTGGCAACCATATGTCAAGCAAGTCTACTGGTGCCTTTTTTTAGACAACTTGTGCTCTTTTCATGTCTCTGTGTCACATTTTGATAGTTGTTACAATATTTCAAATGTTTACATTATTATGGTATCTGTTATGATGACCCCTGATCAGTGGTCTTTGAAGTTATCATTGTAATTGTTTTGGGGTGCCATGAACTGCATTGATACACAGTGAAAATAGATAAATGTTGTGTGTGTTCCAACTGCTCCATAGTTGGGACATTTTCCTGGATTTCTCCTTCTCAGGCCTTCCTATTTTCCAGATGCAACAATATTGAAATTAAGATTAATTAATAATTGTACAATGGCCTCTGTTTAAGTGAAAGGGAGAGTTACATGTCTCACTTTAAATCAGGAACTAGGAATGATTAAGCTTAGTGAGGAAGGCATATAGAAGGCTAGACAAGGGAAAAAAGAAGTTCTCTTGTGCCAGTTAGCCAACTTGTGACTGCAAAGAAAAAGTTTTTGAAGGAAATTTAAAGTGCTATTCCAGTGACCTTTTAGTGTTAGATAGGAAATCAAACCAGCCACAACATTCCCTTAAACCAAAGTCTAATCCAGAGCAAAGCTGTCTTCAATTCTATGAAGGCTGAGAGGTAAGGAAACTGAAGGACCAATGTTGGAGACTGCCAAAGTTGGTACATGAGGTTTAAGGAATGACTCCATCTCCATGACATAAAAGTATAAGGTGAAGCAGCAAGCGCTGAAGTAGCAGCTGCTTGCAGCAAGTTATCCAGACCTACCTAAGATAACTGATGAATGCGGCTATAATAATCAGCAGATTTTCAATGTAGGCAAACGGTCCTTTGTTAGAAGATGCCATTCTGTAAATCTTCAGCAAGAAGACCCTCACCAGATGAACCCCTTGATCTTTGACTTCTGAGGGAAAAGTGAGAAATCAGCTTCTCATGGGGATGACCATGCCACAATCCCTTCTCCTCCATTTTCCTATCAGAATTTTGGGCATGCATGCACATGTACCCAGCATGATTTTCAAGCCACTGGGTCCAGGACTCAGACTGTGACTGATGGTGTGGGAATCCAGCACTTTAACCACCATGCTCCCAGCTAGCACCAGGCTTATATTCTTTTTTTAAAAAAAATATTCATTATTTTCATAAATATTTATATTACATTTAATCATACTAAAGTATTTCTATTATTAACAACACAACTGACTAAAGTAAATATTCTGAACACTATTAAAATGACAATGAATAAACTTTTGAGAAAGCAGCCTCAGGGTTTGAAAGGTTGACTCCAAATTTGAAAAAGTTCTACTGTAGGTATAATGTCCTCTAACAGTGTCACATGCCACAGGGAAATCTCTTTTGAAAGAAAGAGTCAATGCAGCAAATTTCATTGTCTTATTAAAATTTGTCACAGCCACCCCAACCTTCAGCAACTGCCACCCTGGTCAGTCAGCAGTCATCACCATGACCCTTTACCAGCAAAACAATAATGACTGGCTAAAGGTTCAGGTGATTGTTTGAAATTTTTTAGAGTTATTTATTTTTTATTTATTTTGATTTGAGTAGAGAGAGACACACAGGGAGAGAGAGAGAGAAAGTGAGAAAGTAAACCACCAGGTCCAGGACTCAAACCACATTCGGCCATGTGGGAGTGTCCAGTGCCTTAACCACTATGCCATTTGATGGTTCCCCTTGAAAAGTTATTTCTACTCTTAAATATTAACTCAAGTGAAAGGGGTACATTACTTTAAAATTTAAGGACATGTATTCTATTGAAAAGTAGGACTTAAGAATTGGCTGCTAAAAAAGTATTTTGCTTTTTCTTTAGCAAAACAATTTATGTTTTATAACCACTCCATATGGCTGAGGCAGATGATTCTACTTAGTTGCTCACTCATGTGTAAGTCCAGTGACATAATGATTATGCTATCTGAGGGTGCTGATTGCATTTTTTAGTAAGTATTTATTTATTTTTGACCAGAGGGTGTGTGTGCTTATGAGAGAGAGAGAGAGAGGGAGAGAGAGAGAGAGAGAGAGAGAGAGAGGAGAGAGAAAGAATGAGAAAGCAGCTGCCCTGGGGGATGGTCATGCCACAATTCTTCTCTATTTTTCCTTCCTTTCAGGATTTTGGGCACACACATATGCATGCCTGGTGTGTCTTTCAAGCTGCTAGGTCTAGGACTTGAAATATGGGGTCAGCCAGGTGAGATCCAGCCACCCCAACCACCACACCATAAGCTGGCCCAGCAAGAAAGTCTTTTAAAATTAAGATGTGTATTCCTTTTAAAACATAATATTATAGCATGTTTAATGGACTATAGTATAGTATAAACATTGCTTTTTAAGAAATTGTCAGAATGCATGTGCATAAGTGAGAGAGAGAGAGAGAGAAAGAGAGGAGAGAAAGCACCTCTCAATGGGGTGTGATCACTCTACAATCATTTTTCTTCCTTTTCTTCATCCCATGAGGATTTTGGACAAGCAAACACACGCACCTGGCATGCTTTTCAAATCATCAGGACCAGGATTTGAACCAGAGTTCTCCATGTGGGATCTGGCTTCCTCTGCAAAGGGATTAACTGTTTCCATATAGGGCCAGCTCAAAACATATTTTATACGCACTGGGATACCAAAAAATTTGTGTGACCCATTTTATTGTGATACTTTCTTTATTGAAGTGGTCTGGAACCCAATCTTCAATGTCTCCAAGGTATGCATGTAGTATCTTACCTCATTTGTGTTTCTGTACCATTTTGAATTTATCTCACTTGTTCTGTCCACCAAGATTTGTTTTTATAAGTTATCTCATTGAAATTTTACTTATGTTATTGGATTTTTTTTTTAAATCCTTGAAGGTGAGGATCACATCTTTGTCTTTTCTTACCCATAGGCACAACCAAAGGCCTTATACATAGTGGATACTCAGTAAATACTCATCAAAATTAGCCCATTGCACGGAGGTAAGTGTAGATTTGCTTTAGGTCACAACTCTATTTATTTGTGTCAAATATAAGCTACAGGCAAATTTTTTTTTAACTTTAAATAGTTGGACATGCTTGTTCCAGAGTAGAAATTATGCAAGAAGTATCAGTTCTGGTTAGGTAACAAGTTCAGATGCTGTACATGATTGTAACTAGGCTTTGGGGCCTTCCTAAGATTTACTTTGGTGGATTAACTAATTCATCCAAAGCCCATATCATTCAGATGCCTAGTCAGGAGAGGAAGAGGTAAGAACAAATGGAATTTTAAAAAAAAGAATATACTTCCTTAATGGTGTTCTAGAAAGGGAACCTTGAATAACTGAGGGTGTAATATGAGTCTCAGCAATTCCTGGTTCTAATTTTCAGGACATCAATTTGCTCCATTAATCTACAGCTTTCTCCATTGAAAAATACTGAATATATTAGACAATCTGCCCTCCGCTGTAATTTTAACTTCATCTTAATTTTATGTTTTAAGTAAATGAGTGAGAAGAGTTGCTTCTTCTGATAGGGCACTTTAGTTTTTCGTACATTAAATGAAGTTTTATAGTGACGATTGTTTTTCTTTATTGAGGGCCCTTGAAAGAGTAGAGAGGGACTAGCAGTTGGTGTAATGGCTATGTCTCTGGACTCCAATGTAGGCAACTGCAGTTCGAGTCCCAGACCCAGTGGCTTAAACTCACACTGGGCGCATGTGCATGTGTGCCCAAGATCCTGAGAGGAGAATAGAGGAGAAGGGATTGCGGCATGGCCATCCCCCCTGGGGGGTGATTTCTCACTTCCTGTCTCTCTGTCTCTCTCTGTCTCTCTGGCAAGTGCATGCACCCTGTAGCAAAAACCTCCCTAAAAAAAAAATAAATAAGAGTAGAGAGACAAGTGATAGTCTGAGGATGTTGTTAATAATGTCATAAAAATATCAAAAACCTTACATTCAGAATTACAATCAGAATTTAAGTTATGTTTCCAATTCAGGTATACCAAGTGCTATGATTTGAATACATTCTTCCAATTTTTTTTTTTTTTTTTGGAGAGGGATTTTTGCTATAGGGCACGTGCGCTCGCCAGAGAGACAGAAAGTGAGAAATAACCCCCCAGGGGTGATGACCACCCCTCCCCTCCAGGGGGGATGGTCACGCCACAATCCCTTCTCCTCCATTCTCCTCTCAGGATCTTGGGCACGCACGCACACGCACCTGGCGTGAGTTTTTAAGCCACTGGGTCCGGGAAGCGAACCGTGGTCGACTACGTGGGAGTCCAGCGACATAGCCATTATGCTAACTGCTGGTTCCCCATTCTTTCAAATTTTATGAAATTTGCTTGTTATTCTGATGGTAAAAGGTGGATGAGAAGTTAATTTGACTACGATATTAATAGATGAGGCCTTTGGGAGGTAATTAGGCTTAGA
>NW_006159434.1:2829795-2833311 GCF_000334495.1 Tupaia belangeri chinensis | reverse complement strand
AGCAGAGATAACACATGCTTTTGACCATTTTCCATGTGATGTCCTGTGCCATCTCAGGACTCTGCAGAGAATCTATATCAGAAGGAATGTCCTTGGCAGATGCGGTCCCTCAAATACACACACATACACATACGCACCTGTATCTGGTTGTGATCTCACTGTAGCTATACACAGTAGTGATAAATACAGACATAGATAGCATGGAAAATGATTTAAATTCAAAAGGTTTAATTATGTTCCTCATTTTTACATATTTACCTTTTATTACTTCAACTAAAGGGGACACAATATTTTGTAAGTTATGGTAGTGCTTACATATTATTTCTGACTTTATAAAGATAGTAGGAAATGTTATATTTAACTATATATAATTTTGGTATATTGCTAGAATAAATTGGAATGTCCAAATTCTAAAATTTATATTCATAAATATAAGAAAAACATGACATTTTTCATATATGAACTCTTTTTAAATTCTAAGAATATTTTGTACCCTAGACAAGGATTTTAGTTGAGTACAAAATCAACTAAAATCCTTGTCTAGGTTATTTGATGGAACAGAGTTTATGAAATTCAACTATAAGCCGAGGCAACTAAAATCAGTAACTGGCAGTATAGTATTAAAAATAGCAAAACTATAACACAAAAAGGTATTCAGTTTGACTTGTAAATACAGAACAATAAAACTATATATTCCCTCTGGAATCAAATATAGTGAGGTCTCAAAGTAAGTGTTTCATATCATTTGCAAACTATATCTATAAAATATTTGAGATTTTTCAAAGCATTTGAGTCTAGTTTTAGATCTTACCAACATTTTTTAGCATTAGTTTATTTCTTCTGAGAGCGTGAAAGAGAGAGAGAGAGACAGAGAGACAGTACCCTCATACCCTCACCAGGGTCCTGATGACATGATTTACCCTGACCTTCAACCAGCCAAAAGTCATAGACGTGTGGGGGCGCACTGCTAGAGGACTCTGAACTTGAGCCTGGAACCTTCCCATGTGGTATTTCCTTAGGGAACAGCATGTTTTATAGTTGCTGCACCATATTACCATCTTTTATTTAATCAGATCAGCTGTTTGGGCTGAAACACATGTAGATAGTGGAGTTATTTGAAGAATGTGTTCTTATTAGCAGAATCTAAGCCTAGGTGCTGATTGAAAGTGGGAGGAACAGGAATAATGAAATCTCTACCTAATGCAAAAGTCTCATTCTGCAAATAGCATTTATCTTTATCCAACCACATCTTTTAACCAAAGCTACCAAGAAACAAGAAATTTGATGCTTATAGATTCACTTTCTCTTCCTGATATGCCTCCTTTATTGTAACTGAGAAGTGTGTCAACTAAGAAGGTGAAGAAAGTAAGGACTCTGAATATTTCATTAACTTGATAAGCAGATTCTTTTCATAGTGAAAATATGTGCTTTCAAGAGGAAAAAATTGTGTAGAATATGAAGGTGTGTTTTCTTAATTAACACATTTACTTACACATTAGCTGCTATGATGTAGTAATCTAAAACTCATATGAGATGATTAATAAGTACACAGATATTTATTGAACACTTACTGGGTACAATGCACTGTGCTAGATGCAGTCTTTGGGACTATTCTAAAAAAAGAACATAAAAGCACTACTGAGATTGCTTTAGTTGCTTTGTGTATAGTTATTCTTTCAATGACTAAAGATAAGTTTATAGACATGGAACACCTTCGCACATTTTTATGTCTATAAGCTAATCTTTCTTTTGATTCATTCATTTAAGAAAAAATTTCTGCTACAAGGTGAGTGCACTCCCCTGAAAGAGAGAGTGAAAACAAAAAAGCATCCCCCATGGGAGATTGTCATACCACAATCTCTTTTCCTCTGTCTCTACTTCTTTTCAGGATTTGTGGCACACATGCATAGGCTCCTGGAGTGTTTCTCAGGTCACCAGGCCTAGGACTTGAATCATGTGTTTGACCATGTGAGATACAGCCGCCTTATCCATTGAAGTACAGACCAACACAGACTCATTAATTTTAAACTGCATTTGTTATATTAAAGTCATTATATGATCATCAGAGAGACTGATACGTAGCAAAGTTTCTAATAAATTCTTTAATCAATGTATGAATGATTAAGTAGACTGAAAAACATCTGTTCATACAATGGAATACTAGTAAAGAAAAAGAGAAACTACTAATATACACAACTTACATGGATCTCTAAAATATTATGATGAGCAAAAGGAGCCAGACACAAAAGAAAGTGTAGAATATGATTCCATTAATATGAAACTCTGTTTATGGCAAATCTATCCTACAGTCAGAGAAAGTGTTATTTTCCTAAACCTGGAAGTGGAAATGGGGATGATAATTACCTACACTGAGTCACGAAGGGAAGTTTATTGGAAGACAGACATATTCTATGACTGATTTGGAAAGATGTACATACTCATTACATTTTTCAAAACTGTGCATTTAAAACAGGCATCTTGCTGTATATAAGTTACACTGCAACAAACTTGATCTTAAAGTGAAAAAACGATACTATTAATAAACATAACCATATAGAAAACATTAAATAAGTGGCCTCTAGATGCAGTTTTTTAAAATTTTGTTTTCTTTTATACATTCAATCACATTATTTAGCTTACAAAGTGAATATTTCAACATGTGAACATTTCTCCCTAATCTAGTTGATAAAACTATAAAATATAGTATCTTCAATAGATAATACATTTCTTTGTGCCATTAATGCTTTGCCTCTATTTTTCTTCTAAATGTCCTTCCTCAGACTCTACTCTTTCACACACACTATATCTGATATTCACATCCATTTATTGGGTTTCTATATCCTTTAGTCAATCAGTTTCAGTCATAGAGTGTGGACACTCAGTATATATAAAATGGGGACATACAATGTCTCTCCTTCATAACCTGGCGTGCTTCACTCAGCAGTAAATATTCCATATTCTTCCACTTTCTGTCAAAATCAACTTTCAAGTATATAATACATATTTTATTAACTATAGCTACCATGCTGTACTTTAGATTTCTAGGATGTATTCATCTTGTAACTGAAACTAGAAATTTGTTACAAGATTAGATCTTTAAAATATTTTTTCCTTTATTTGTGATAGAGATCCTGTGTGCACTAATGAGCAAGAGAAAGCAAATTAGAAAATGAGAGGAGTACTCCCTACAGAGTCTGTTCACACCATGATCCCTTTCCTCTAGCCTTGTAGTCTGTCTGATCTTGGGCACATGCATACATGTTTAGCATATTTGAGGTTGACTGGGCTGGATATCTAAAGCATGGCCACCATGAGTGATCTGGCTGCTCTTGAGCACCATGTGCCATGGAGTCAGCCTGAGGGAATAGATCTTAAGTATTTTCATCATCAAAAAAGAAAAAAATGTAATTTGTCAAGTGATGAGTATATTCATTATTGATTGTGAGAATCATTAAACAAGGTAAAAAAACATCATGTTGTTTATATATATATAACACACACACACACACTATATAT
>NW_006159434.1:2813018-2829679 GCF_000334495.1 Tupaia belangeri chinensis | reverse complement strand
GGACATATGATCACTATAAATATAGGTAACTTTGATAATGTATGTAGGTCCTAGTGACATAGTTTCACATACTCATAAAAACTTTCTTTCTGGGGACCAGCAGATGGCGAAATGGTTACATCTCTGTACTCCCACATAGTCGACCTCATTTCAAGTCCTAGACCAAGAAGCTTAAATTCACCCCAGGCACTTGTGCGTGTATGCCCAAGACTCCAAAAGGAAAATGGAGGAGAAGGGACTGTGGCATAACCATCCTCCCTGAGGGGTGATTTCTCACTTTCTGTCTCTGTCTTTCTGGGGAGCACATACTCACAAAAATCTATTTAAAAAAAAGTAAAAGAAAAAAACCTTTCTTCCTTCCATCTACTGTTGTTTCTTTATCCTACTTACCTTCTATTCTACTTATTACACAGTCTTTCTAGATCATCTTGTATATTATGAAAGGTGACACCTACTGGTAACTTTTACTATAATATGGAAATGCTATTTAGTCATCAAATACTTAAAAGTGGAGCTTCCTTAATCACACTCAAATTACTACATATCAGGGGCTGCCAGGTGGTGTGGTGATTAGGGGCACTGGACTCCTACATGACTGACTCCAGGTCAAGTCCTGGACCTTATGACTTCCTTTCATACTTTCTCTCCCTCTCTTTCTCTCTCACTCTGTCCCTCTCTGGTCAAATTAAAATAAATAAGTAAAATAAATAAAGTTAAATGAAATAATTCGCTTTAAAAATTTAGTACATATTTTGGTTACTTGTGTGGGTAGTATTGCAGTTAAATAGATACCTAGTAACAAGGCTAAGAATAGAAAGTAGTATGATGCTCACATAATATAATACATTCTGAATTTCATATCAACATTGACCTCAATTTTAGCTGAGAGATATATAGTTACTCTATCTTGGATGAGCTATGTGAACTTTTATAAAACTAATCTAGAAGATGTTGTACATTCTTGCCTTGCTAAATATGCAAGGTCGTGATCACAAAGAACATAATTTTTACATTGTTTTTACCATGAGTTAGTGTTGCAAAATAATGTGAAAGAAAATCTTACTTCTATGGTCATTATCTCTTTTCACCTCATTCCTGAAATTATTCAAGCAGAGGTTGGAACACAACCTACCAGGGATACATGGAGCCATTCCTACTTTTCAAGAAAAGTTGGATAACTGACCTCTAATGTACCTTGTAACTTTCACTTCTGTTATTCAGTTAGGGAGGAGAAGAGGCCGCTATGCCAACAGAAATGTGAATGATGACCAACAAGCAGCTTGACTTACTGTATCTGTATTTGCGTACAATCTGGATACAAATGCAATCCAATGCATTATAAGTTATGACATCCCTATGAAGTTATTTACATCTGTCTTAGGATGAATTTTGGTCAAAGAGACCTCTTTTAGTTACTAAAGAAAATTGTTTCTGCTTTTTAGGAAATACATGTGACTTACCACTAAGATATTTTTCTATTGTGATTTATGTCATTATTAAGGTTGCTTTATTTTAATGAAAATTTGGAGGCAATTTGCTATATAGCTTAAAGGGAATTAAGATGCAGATCTTCAAAAAATATGATGACTTTTTCCTGAACTAACATATTTAATAATACTGCCATTAATCTTACTTTACCAAAACATGTGAAGAATAAAATTTTAAAAATATAATTCTTCCTTCTATCAATAGCTTTTTTTCACTTGGCAGTACCAACTTATTTTCTTTAAGTAAGATGAACTGCCTTTATTGCAGGCTTTTAGGGAGACTAGAAAAGGGAGTTGGACTTTAAGCAACACATTTGCCCTATTTTCAGACCAAAGGCTTTTAAAGTCTTAAACATGGAATTTGTGATAGAACTGCATTAGAGAAATTTTCAGTCTAGGATTCCTCGCTGTCTATGTGAGTATAAGATCTTGCATTTGGTTAATTTCCAAGTATAAAGACTTTTCTAAAAAGAGAAGTTGTAGACCTTCTCTCCATTAAATTTTCTACTGCATTCTAAGTGAGTGAGTTATAGTTATGAGAAGAATGAGTATGACAAAAAGAAAGAATAATGAAATTTGCTGTGTTTACTGTGAATAAAAATGCCATAATAAGTTCACATTTTGGTGTTAAGGTGGGAGACACCTAACCATTCATATGAAATTCACTTCTCTCTCATTATCAAGTATTTAGTTATTTTTGGGAAAAAAATATCTTTTTAGCAGTGTGTTATTCTTTTGTCCATTTAAAAAGCCTTTAACTATTACTTTATCAATGCTTGTTTAATAAATTACATTTACTTGTGTTTTAGAGACATTTAAGGTACTCATAAATATCAAAGAAAAGGTGTTCTGTATAACATAGTTCAAAATAAGAAAAAATTTCAATAAACGTCATTGAGTAATCTGGGAAAACACTGAATCAACTTAATTTCTGAATTATGACTTCACTTATTTTTTTCTTCAATTATTTAAACTTCAAAATTGCATATTCAGGAGATGATTTTATAGCATATATTGTCATACTTTTTTTTCATAGTAAAAATAAAATATTTTGCAATTTAGATGACACCATTCTAATAATGGAATATTTTGAAAATTATGTTGGTTATAACAGCTCAAATATCAGCAATGTAAGACATGGTTACTCCTATCATTTATAGGGGGAACAAAATGCATGGTTAGTATTTTTTAAAATGTCTATGGAAATTTTCCCCAAATTGTTTTCGTACAACGTAGCATTCTTAGAAAGGAGCTGAAAATCAGTTTATGCACCTGCAGTCTCTTCCAAATAAGAATAACAGGATAAAAAGCAAAAAAAGTGCTTCCTCAATTAAAACCAAGAATACAGGAAATATCTGAAGTGTGGTCTAATATAATATCTTTTCTTTTAAAACTTCAAGTATAAAAATATTGTATGCAAGAGAAATTATAGTAAGTTGGTATTTGGTATTTAAAAGCAATATTTGGCACACACACAATTATAACCTTATTTGGTATTTTTTTAGCAATATTTGGCACACACATAATTATAACCTCCCCGACCACACACCAAATAGTGTTTTTCACATTCTCAGAGAACAGAACTGCTCAATACACAGTAACTCATGTTTTTCCTAAAGCAACAAAGCATCAGACGACTCTCTAAGTACCTGTTAGTACAGGTGCATAAATGTATGTGGTTAGGTTTTCCTTTTAACTAATCTTAAAACAGACTGAAAATGCAGAGGGCAAATGAAAAGAAATGACAGAACATTAAGTTAACATTAAAAATAATACTTGAATATTATTAACTGCCTAAGTAGCCCACAATTCATGAATGTGCATGGAGAAAAATTGAATTAATATATTCTTTTTTCCCCCTCTATTTAATAGATCTTTCTAGGACAATGTTACCTAGAGATTGTTTCTCATTTCTTTTTCCTAGAAGATTACATCCATGAATGTGCCAAGAACTTTGAAGGGTCTGAGATTTTTACCTCCCTTACAAGCTAATGAGTTAGCCAGCCACAGTTTCCTGAATGCTGGTAGAAGACATGAAACTTCAAGGTCAAAAAACAACAACAAAAGAAAGGTTTTTTTTTGTTGTTGTTGTTTTTTACTCAGGGCAATAGTAATAGCCACAGTGCAAGCACTTGTGTAAGTCTCAGTTCCCACAAGGTGATTAAAAGGTCCAGAGGATGCCTATATCTGCAGCCGGTCCCATTACAGAAAAGGAGCCCTATGCTAAAGGAACTTGAATCTTTTATCATGGTTAGTAAGCCTGTGTACCCCTTGTCCTGGAGTGAGACATTATCTCCTTTTTACTGAACAATAAACAAAACTGCTCTGTACTCTGCAGGAGAATTTATCTCTGTTTTCTAAAGCAGTTTATGATACAAACATTGTTGAAAAGATAGTCTGGAAGAAAGGCAGACAATGCCTCTCTTTGCAAGACATACTGACGTGATAGAAACCTAAAAAGTATTGTCTCATGACAACATGTGTCTTTCAGTGAACACGGAAGAGAACAGAAAGATCTTAGATAAAAAAATTATTAGAGAAATTTGATTCAAAATTTTGACCTTTTGCAATTAAAAGACTGTTTTCTTTTGATGTAACTATTTAAAGAATTATCAAAATTATCCCAAGTTTCATTTTTATAGCTAAGCAATTTCTCACTGACCCATGACTCTCAAAAGAAAATAGGTAAGGAAAGAAATTAAAATAGATTCACACTGTCAACAGGGGATCATGTCTAACGAAAGAGAATTGCTGTTCAACTTTATATTCACTATTCTGGATGCACTGCCATCGCAGCCTAAGAAGCAATAGTAAGGGCTAATGATGGTTTTAGAGGCTGGCCTATACTGTTGAAAACCCAAGTGCACAAGCAGTAGGAAAAGTTCTTAAGAATGATTTTTTACAATATAGCACTTTAGAGTATGTTGAAACATGTTGCGGATATTAAACTCATGTTCCAAAGTTATGTTCCTAAGATGTTATTATCTCTAGATCCTTGCAATTGAAAACATAGATGACCAATATCTTCTCTCTTGTAGGATATTAAAAATATCCTTTTGAATGAATGAATAAGAAATCAGAATTCACATTAGATTTGTTGTAAAAGCTAAGAGCTGTCTGAGCTATTACTTTGTACCGATTGATACTTGATGCTTTGTGCAAAGATACAGTTTTACCATGTTAGGTTGATGTTGGCTGTAGTTGGTTCATATTTTTTTTGTATTATCTTGTACTGTTCAGTAGAAACTTCACTGTCTATTTATTAAGTCTCTGTATCGTATACTCTTTATCTGTAGTGAAGAAGAACTTGAAAAATTATCTTGATGAAACTGATTTAGAAGTCTTGTTTAACATAGAGCATGTTAATGTCTTAGAGACACAGTATTTGCCCCTAATTTTGCCCTTAAAAAAGCATGTGGGGAAGTCTTCAGGGAGACCAGGACATGGTCTCGGAGTGCTGGTTTCTCTCCTTGCTCTGTGTTTTGCAATAAAGCTGTACTTTCCATAATCAAAACATAAATAAATAAAAAGAAACACAATATTTGAACACTAATGATTACCTTGTAACTGTGAGCTTAGTTAGAAGATAATTCATAAGACAAGATTCCTAACAGAGAATATCGTCTTTCTTCGTTTCATTTTCTGCCTGTCAGTGTTACATTAAAGATTTTACTGTCAAATAGTAGGTTTTGTTAAAGGTCTTCAAGTCTAGATGATAATCAAATATTTTCAATGCATACATACTTTTTTATACCATACTGCTTTATTTTGTGTTCTACGCTTTTTTCTATTTTACTTTTTTTTCTGTTGAGATTGGCTATATTTATTTATTTAATGTATTTATTTTCCATTCATTCACTGAACATCACACATACAAAATGCTATTTCCTATCCAGAATACACTGTATAGTGACTTAATCATATATGTTACAGTCAACAAATAATTTTCCGTTTCTTGTTTCTTAGATATATATTTTTCCCCAATTTCTCACCCTTTGCCATTTTCCATCCTCCTCCCACACTGTCTCTGGTATCTGCAGTTGCTTTCCATTCCTTTTTTTTTCAACTCACATTTTATTGATTCACAAAATATCTTTTTTTTTTTAGAGGTTTTTACTATAGATCGCGTGTGCTCACCAGAGAGAAAGAGAGAGACAGAGAGACAGAAGGTGAGAAATCACCCCCCAGGGGGGATGGCCATGCCACAATCCCTTCTCCTCCATTCTCCTCTCAGGATCTTGGGCATGCATACGCATGCACCCAGTGTGAGTTTTAAGCCACCAGGTCCGGGACGCAAATGGCAGTTGACTACATGGGAGTCCAACGACATAGCCATTACGCTAACTGCTGGTCCCAATTCACAAAATATCTTAATCTAACTACTTTCAATATTTTATTTTATAATTTCTTCTTTGCATTTAATTGTTGTACATCTCTTTAGGCACAGCACGGATTTTCAAAGCATGCATGCAGGGTACAACAATCAAATAAAAGTTAATCACATATTGTAATTAGAAACAAAAAAAATTGAGGTAAACTTATATATGTATGTAAAATTGACAATGTCTGTTTAACTCACTGAGTTGTGTTATGCTGTTCTAAAACCCATTTTCCCTATCTACTTGCATTTATTTGTCTGTTAAAAACTTTTATTACTGATGCCTCCTATTTTCTCCACTCGCCCACCTTCTACCCCCTATGCAGTCTCTGGTATCTATAGTTGTCCTGTCTACTACTATGTCTTCAAATCTTTCCATTTCTGCTATCGAGTGCAGACATTCATTATATATTGAGCAATATATAGTGTTTGTCTTTCATATTCTGGCTTATTTCACTTAGTATTACACCTTCTAGATTTGACTACTTTGCATCAAATGGCAAGACCTCATTGTTGTTCATGGCTAAGTATATTGTATATACGTGCCACTTTTCTTTTAAATCCATTCATCATTTGTTGGACACTTAGGTTGATTCTATGTCTTAGCAATTGTAAACAATGTGGGGCCAGCAGTTGGAATAATGGCTATGTTGCTGGACTCCCATGCAGTTGACTGTGGTTCGTGTCCTGGACCCAGTGGCTTAAACTCATACCAGGTGCATGAACGTGCCTGGCCAAGATCCTGAGAGGAGAATGGAGGAGAAGGGACTGTGGCATGGCCATCCCCCCTGGGGGGGGGTGATTTCTCGCTATCTATCTCTCTGTCTCTCTCTGTCTTTCTGTCGAGCACACACACCCTATAGCAAAATCCTCTCTAAAAAAAAAATAATAATGGTGCAATAAACATGAATGTGTAAGTATGCTTGTGTCTGAGTGATTTCCTGTCTTTTTAGTTAAGAACCTAGGAGTGGATTTACTGAGTCGTATGTTAATTGTAAATTTTTTAGGAACCTCAATGTTGTTTTCCACAATGGCTGTTCTAATTTACATCCCCACCAACAGTGTGGAAGGATTCCTTTTTCACCACAACCTCACTAAGACTTGTTTTCTTTGTTTTTGTTTTTGTTTTGTTTTGTGTTTTAAGTCATAAACATTCTGACTGGAGTTAGATGATACCACATTGTGATTTTGATTTGCATTTCCTTTATGATAAGAGATATTGATGTTCTAGACATTTTACAAATCAAAATATAAAGGAGAATAAGTACAATAATGGAGGTAAAAATGTTACAGGAATATGGAAAAAGAAAAATCGGATTTAACTGACAGAAATCTTCTTGAGATGGTGGTATTTAACTGAACCTTGAAGTTTGAGTACAGTTTCTATGGCATCAAATAATGGGCATGATGCTAAGGATAAAGAGATCATCGTAGCCAGAACATAGGTTACATAGAATGATACAGTGCAAAATAAGACTGAAAAGTCTGTAAGGCCAGTATACCTTGAATGCTTTGCTGAGGAGTGTTAACATAATCCACTACATAGTGGAAAAACTCAAAATGTTTCTGAGTTGAGTGACAACATAATCTTATCTGTCTAGAATAACCCTTGCAAAGACTGAGGAAAAAAGAAGCAATTTAGTAACACTCTGGGCAAGAGTTAATAAAGACATCAAGTACAGCCATAGATAGGAAAAAGATATATAGTATAAAAAAAATCATGAAAGCATGATTATAAGATCTCAAAATTGTTTTAATGTAGAGTGGAAGAATGGAATGAGTTAAAATGTGTGAGATTTCTAATATGAGTGTTTTCAAAGGTGAGAACCCAATTAATGAAGATCAGGAACACAGGAGGGAAAACAGGTTTGGTGACTCAGTTACATTTAGTATTGGAAATGTCAGGTTTAGGATCCTAGTGGGATATTCACAAGCAGACACATGCCAAGCCATATGCTGAAAATGAGTCTGGAGCTTGAAAGAGGCAGCACGGCCAGAATTATAGATGTGGTAGTCATCAGCCAGTACGTGATAGCTCACATCATCTGGGGAAAGTTTGTAACATGGAAAGAGACAAAGCATTAAGGAATTCCTACAGTTAAAATATTGAAAGGGCAAGTTTTATTTTTTTATTATATTTTTTAAGTTTCCTTCTTCTATGAGTAAGAGATAGAAGAGAGAAAAAGAGAAGAGAGAGAATGAAAGAGAGAGAGAGAGAGAGAGAGAGCACCCCCAATGGAACCTTGACATCATGTTCCACCTCAGCTTCAGCCAACCCTGCATCACAGGCACACACATGCCCATATACTCAGGTAGGTCTCCTAACACAAATGTAAGACCTTCTCATTTGGGTAAGTCAGACCATCACATTTTATCTGGTCTCCAAGAGGGTCAAGCTTTATGAATTCTTTTTATTTGAAATTTATTTATTTTACATTGATTCATTGTACTCATTACAGCATTCAGAAATGAGTTTTCCCATCCAGAATACACTGTATATTGGCTCAATCAAGGATATTACCATACATATTTTTGACAACAAATGATTTTCCATTTTTTACTTCTTATATATTTTGCTTCTTTTATTTTTATTTTTCTCTGATGGTCAAAATTTAAAGGCAGTTAAAGAGATATTGGATAGCCAGAGAGAAAAATATCAAGAGAGTGCAATGATGTTATGAAAGGCAAGGAAGGAGAGCTTTAAAGATGTGATAGTGTTTATAATGGTGTTGGTGAAGAGTGTCAAATGTCCACTGAAGACAGAGAAGAAGCACTTGTATTTGACAGGAGATGACCAATTTTTTGGGAATAAAAAAGGAAACAGAAACTAGATAACAAAAAATAAAGAGTTCATAATAAAATGAAGATAGAAATTGGAGACTACACTTGAAAAAATGTTTGCCTATGGATCCAACCCTGGTGGCACAGACAGTAAGGCATCTCTAGAACCATATGTAAGGGCCATGGTTTGGATCCTGCATTGATCTGAACACACCTAGTAAGCCTATCCATGCCCATGATCCTGTCTGTCTCAGAGGAAGGGGGAAGGATCTCATGTGGCAAGACCCTGTTAATATTACCTCTCTTTCTCTGTTTCTCTCTCATGAAATAAATAAAATGAAATTTTATTTTTAATTTTGCCAGACGGTGTGTGTGCTTGCCAGAGAGACACAGAGAGTGAACAAAACAGGGAAAGTGAGAGAGCAGCCTCCCCCAACTTCCACAAGAAATGGTCATGCCACAATCCCTTCTCCATTTCTCCCTTCTGTCAGGATTTTGGGCATGCACATATGAGCACTGACATGTTTTTCAAGCTGCCAGATCCAGGACCCAAACCATGTTGTTGGCCATGTGAGATTTAGCTGCCATAACCATCACACCACAGGGTAGTGCATAAAAGAAATGTTTTAAAATAATTTTGCCTGTGAAAGAACAGAACATTTAACAGGATATAATGGATGGAAAATAAGGCCTAGGTTTTTTATCATTATTTTTTTCAGGAGAGTTGAGATGTTTATAGTGCTTTAAACTCCTGGGCTGTCTACAAAATAAGTTGGAGTATCTCAATAAAGCACATATTGAAATATCTTCCCAAATGAAAGGGCAATGATTATGTCACCTGTTTAATAATTTGACAGAAGACTGGCGTTATTTTGCAAAGAGCCATGTCAGAGAACATGAATTAATTATAGAACTGACTCATGAATAGTCTTATTTGAGCACATGAATCAGCAATGTTTAGATGTAAGATCCCACTCCCTAACTTTTCACGATTATCTTCACCTTTCATTGGAAAATATTTCATAAATATCGAATCTAATCCTACTCATATTTCCATAGAAAACTGGACAGAAAATGTTATTGATGTCTCAGGAGCAAATAAAGATGAAAACTTGCAATCTATGTCTTCTTAACAGAATAATTTCAAAGAATCTTAAAACATATTGTTAACAAATCTCTACCAGGGGGAAATAATAATGACCATATGATGTAATACATATACTACGTTGCTACTGAAATACTCACAGTCTTGCCATTTGAGCCATTTTACAACCAGAAACATTGTTTTCACTGAGTCTTTTCTTTTTAAAATATCCATTTGTTTCTTATTAAAATTTACTAGTACCATTTTAACAAGTATGGATATCTAGCAAGTAAATGCAAAAGACAGCTTATTAATGAAAATGTATTGTCTAAAAGTCATATTAAAAGATGAATTGGGGCCAGCCTTTGACCTGGTGGTTAAGAAAGCTATATTCCACACGGCCAACTGTGCAGTTTGAGTCCTGGACCTGGCATCCTGAGAAACACAGAGGGTAGTATATATGCCTATGTGCCCAAGATCCTGAAAATAGGAAAGAGATGGAAGAGAAGAGATTTCTACGGCATGACCATTCCCCATGAGGGGTACTTCCCCACTTTCTCCCTTTCTTGTCTCTTCTCTCAGTGGTGAGTGCACATGCCCTTTGACAAAGAAAGATTTTCCTAAAAAGATAAATTGCTTGGGTTTTAGGAATAGAAAAAAAGGGATTGGAAGGTGGCATAGTAGTTAAAGCACTGGACTCCCACATGGATGACCACAGTTAGAGTTCCAGACTGGTGACTTGCTTTCTCAGTTTCTCTCTCTGTCTCTGTCTCTCTGGTCAAACTAAAGAATAATAATAAATAAATAAGACTAAATAAATACAGTTATTTAAAATAGAGAAATATAAATAAAAACATTCTAAATCAGAAAACATACTCTTAATTCTAGAGTTCAAAATAAAAATGATCTGTTATACATAAGTTGTCAAAAATCTGATTTTCCTAAATTTCTCATATTGTCACTTTCTTTTTATTATATTCAATAAATATTCCCTGTCTCCATGAGTTACACAATGCCCATCAATTGCTTACCTATAGACCTAGAAATCATTCTTGATAGCTGCTTATCCCCCATATCTATTCAGTCACTAAGTCTGTCATTTCTTGCTGTTGACTATTAAATCAGTTCAGACAACCACAGTCACTAGATTGCTCCTCTAACTTACTAACACACTTTCCAGTATCTTATTACATAACTTCATTGCTTTATGTCAAGGTTTCCTGGTTGCTTTTATATAAAAGTCCAGATTTCTTACATGACTTATCAGGCAATTAAATATCTGGTTCATATTTACTTTGCCAGCCCCATCTTCCTTTGATCACTTTCTTTTTCCCATTCCTCATCTTCCAGTTTTTGTCTGTAGTATGAACAGAATAAATCCTTCCATTTTATCTATACTTTTTTCTTTTAATTATTATTATCATTTATACATTCAATCACTATTCATCATTTAGATTGTAAAGAGACTTTACCCAATATGATATACACCTAGTGTAGCCCAGTTGAGAGTACTATACACATCCTCATCAACAGATAATAAACCATATCTGTATCCCACAAATGTTTTACTAGTTTCTTTTATTCTCTAAATTTCCTTTCCTATGCTATTGGCCTCCCACACCCTCCTGCCACTCTGTCTATAGTGTTCATAACAATTGTTAATGCTTTTATGTCCTCCAGTCTTTCAGTCTCTACCATAGAGTACAGACAGTTGGTATATGTTAAGTGGAGACATTCAGTGTCTCTATTTCATAGCCTGACTTGCTTCACTTAGCAACAAATCTTCCATATACCTCCACTTGTTATCAATTTCTAAGGCTTTATTTTTTATGACTGAATAGTATTCCATGGAGTATATGTGCCACAATTTTTCAATCCATTCATCTGTTTATGGACATTTGGGTTGGTTCCATGTCTTAGCGATTGTGAATAATGCTGCAATAAATATAGATGTACAAGTACTTTTCCGACTGACCATTCTCCTGTCCTTTGGGTAGATACCCAGGAGTGGAACTGCTGGATTATATGGTAGTTCTATTTGAAGGTCTCTGAGGAACCTCCATATTTTTCTCCACAGTGGCTGTAACAATTTACACTACCACCAACAATGTAGGAGTGTTCCCCTTTCACCACATTCCCTCCAGCACTTATCATATTTTTTTTAAATCTTTGCCATTTTGACTGGGATTAGGTGATATCTCATTGTAGTTTTGACCCACATCTCCCTTATGAGGAGGGATGTTGAGCTTTTTTTCATATGCTTTTTGGTTGTTCATATGTGTTCCTTAGATAGCTGTTTATTCAGTTCATTTTCCCATCTTTTAATTGGGTTAGTCATTTTCTTCCAGGTAAGCCACTTGAGTTCCCTGTGTATTCTGGTTACCAGTCCTTTATCTGATATAAAATTAACAAAAATTCTCTACCATTCCAAGGGTTGTTGATTCACACCAATTATGGTGTCCTTTGTTGTGCAGAAGCTTCATAACCTGATATAATCCCATCTGTCTATTTTGGAGATTATTGCCTGTGCTTTGGGGGTTTTGCTTAAAAATTCTTTGCCTACCCCAATGTCTCCCAGGGTTTCCCTAGTGTTTTCCACCAGTAGTTTTAGAGTTCACAGTCTCAGGTTTAGATCTTTGATCCATTTTGAGTTTATTTTTGTTAATAGTGACAGATAGGGGTTCAGATTCATCTTTCTGCAGGTGGATACCCAGTTTTTACAGCACCGCTTGCTAAAGAAGTTTTCCTTTTCCCACTGGATTGACTGGTACACTTTGTCAAAGATCAGTTGGCTGTATATTTTGGGGTTTATTTCTGGCGTCTCTGTTTTTATTTTATTTTTTTTCATTGTACCTCATGTCTGTTTTTGTGCCAATACCATACTGTTTTGATTATCACAGCTTTGTAATATATTTTGGGATCAGTAAGTGAGATGCCACCCACTCCACTCTTCTTCCACAGGATGACTTTGCCAATACAGGGTCTTTATGATTCCAGACAAATTCTATGATTGTCTTTTCTAGATATGTGAAGAATGTCTTTGTAATTTTATAAGGATTGCATTAAATATATAGATTAATTTGGGTAGGATCACCATTTTGGTTATATTAATTCTGCCAATCCAGTAACATGAAATATCCTTCCACTTTTTTATTTCATTTTCGATTTCCTTTTTAAGGTTTTCATAGTTTTCCTTATAGAGGTCTTTGACTTCATTGGTTAGTGTTATTCCTAGGTCCCTTATACTTCTTGTGGCTATGGCAAATGGGATTACTTTCTTCAGTTCTCTCTCTGTCTTCTTGTTGATATATTAAAATTATATATATATATATACAATATTGAATAGGAGCAGAGAAAGTGGGAAGCCTTGTCTTGTACCAGCTTTTAGTGCAAAAGTTTTCAGTTTTTCCTAACTCAGTATTATGTTAGCTATAGGTTTTTCATAGATGCCTTTTATTTTGCTGAGAAATGATCCTTCTATGCCAATTTTACTGAGAATCTTAATCATAAAGTAATGTTGTGGGACCAGCAGTTAGCATAATGGCTATGTCGCTGGACTCCCATGTAGTCGACCGCGGTTGGAGTCCAGGACCCGGTGGCTTAAACTCACACGGGGTGCGTGTATGTGCGTGCCCAAGATCCCGAGAGGAGAATGGAGGAGAAGGGATTGCAGCATGGCCATCCCCCCTGGGGGGTGATTTCTTGCTTTCTGTCTCTGTCTGTCTGGCGAGCGTATGCACTCTATAGCAAAAAATACTCTCAAAAAGAAAAAAAAAGAAGAAGAAAAAAGTAATGTTGTATTTTGTCTAATGCTTTTTCCGCATCAATTGAAATGATTATATGGTTTTTATCTTTCTTTCTGTTAATATGGTATATTACATTTATGGTTTTGTGTATGTCGAAAAACCCTTGCATCCCTGGAATAAAGCCTCCCTGGTCGTGATGAATAACCCTTTTCATATGCTGTTGAATATGGTTGAGAATTTTTGCATCTATATTCATCAGAGATATAGGTCTGTTGTTCTCCTTTTTTGTCATATCCTTATCCGTTTTGTGAATGAGGGTAATGGAGGCTTCATAGAATGAATTCGCAAGGTTCCTTCCTTTTGGATTTCTATAAACAATGTCAGTAGAATGGGGGTTACCTCTTCTTTAAAAATTTTGTAAAATTCAGCAGTGAAGTCACCGGGACCTGGACTTTTCTTTGTTGGGAGCTTATTTATTACTGATTCAATCTCATTGCTTGTTATAGGTCTATTCAGGCTTTCAATGTTCTCCTGAGTCAACCTTGGTAGATTATACAGGTCCAGGAATTTGTCCATCTCATCTAAATTTTCTTCCTTGTCGGCATATAGTTGCTCATAATATCTTTAATGATTTTTGTATTTCTCTTATGTCTGTTGTAATGTTACCTTTTGAATTAGTTTTTTCTTTTATTAAAAATCTGGTTTCTTTCTTTCTTCATCAGTCTAGCTAATGGTGTGTTGATCTTGTTAATCTTTTCAAAGAACCAGCTTTTGATTCCATTTATTTTCTGTATAGTTCATTTATTTTCTATTCCATTTATTTCTGCTTGAATCTTTATGATTTCTTTTTTTCCTGGCATTTTGTTGTTGTTGTTTTTCCAGTTCCCTGAGACATGATGTTAGGTTGTCTATTTGCCAACTTTCCATCTTTTTCTTATGTGTCTGGGTTGCTATGAATTTCCCTCTTATGACTGCTTTTACAGTGTAAAAGTAGATTATTGAAAATTGTGCCCTCATTATCATTTGTTTCTGTAATTTTTTTAAATTTCTGACTTAATTTCTTCAGTAGTTAAGAAATCATTCAGAATTAGGTTGCTTAGTTTCCATATGTTTGTGTATTTCTGGGGATTTTTCTTGAAATTAATATCAAGTTTAATTCGATCATGGTCAGAGAAGATGCTAGATACATTTTCTATTCCTTTGAATCTGTAAAGGCTTGATTTGTGTCCTATCATATGGTTATCTTTTAAAAAGTTCCATGTAGGAATGAAAAAAAATATGTATTTTATGGTCTTAGGGTGGAAAGTTCTATAGATGTCTGTCAAGCCCATTTCTTTTTGTTTGTTTGTTTGCATGTGAACATTCAGTTTTCCCAGCACTATTTATGGAAGAGACCATCCTTTTCCTCCTGTAAATTCTTGGTACCCTTGTTGAAGATGAATTGTTGAGTTCATCATATGTACGTGGGCTCATCTGTAGGCTATCTATCCTTTTCCATTGGTTTATATATCTGTTTTTATGTCAATATCATACTGTTTTTTATTATTGAAGCTTTGTTGTATATTTTAAATGCAGGAGTATAAATCCTCCATATTTGTTCTTTCTGAATTTTTCTTTTGAAATTCAGACTTTTTTATTGCATATATTGGTTAAAATTGGATTTTGATAGAAATTCCATTGAATATGTACATTTTTTTGGGTAGTGTAGACATTTTAACAACATTAATTTTTCTTTCCATGATCATGGGATGAGATGGCATTCCATTTATTTGGTTTCTATAATTTCTTTCATCAATGTTTTATAATTTTCAACATATAGATTTAATAGTGTCTGTTCAATTTTTTTTCCTCTTTGCACTTTAAGTGTATAATTCTACTGTCTTCTGGTCAATAGGGTTTCTAATGAGAAATCTGATGATAATCTTATTGAGGATGCTATCTATGTGGCATTACATTGTCTTGCTGCTTAGAAAATTTTCTCTTTATCTTTGACTTTCAGCAGTTTAACTGAGCATTTGACCCTTGAATAATGTGGAGGTTAAGTGTACTAACCCCACACACTTTTGATTCCTCCAACGTGTAACTACTAATAGCATACTGTTAATCAGAAACCTTACTTATAAAATAGTCAATTGACACATCATTTGTGTGTGTGTGTGTATATATATATATATATATCAAGTAAATATCTGCTGTATATACAGCAGATATTTACTTGCCCATGATATGGGGCTGGTTAAAGTGTAAGGATGGATTGCAGCATTGAGACTCTGTTGCAGGAGTTGTGACTCCCGCTCTCCCACTCCCTCTTTCTGCCTCTGTAACTCATGGGATAAGTAAATACATTTTTAAAATGGTGATCATAGGAAAATAAAATATATTTAAAATGCTTCACTGTATTTATTGCTACAGTAAGTTTATGCCATCTGGTACAAGATGAATCATCTGTCTGTTAGAACCTACATTAATATTGTCTTATATGATACAAAATGCTGTAGTCATTTTAATTATAAAGTATACATTATAAATGTATTACTAATACTAAATATCAAGAACAAAAAGTTAATGTGAAAAATAAATTAATATTTTAAATTCAAATTCATAAAATAAATTCATAAAATCATTAAAAAATGATTCATGCATTGATAATAAAGAAGCATCAATATGATTACTTTCTGGTAGCCTAGTGTAATCAATATGATGGCTTAATCTAATGTATACACTAATGACTGAATCTTTTATAAAATTTGATGGCATACAGTATTATAGTCATATTCATAGTATAGTATTGGGAACATTGTTACTTTTTAAAGAACAATTTAACTGAGATTGGGCTGATACTCAGTTTCTCCATTTGTGGGAGAGAGAGAGAAAGACATATTATATGCTAATGTAAGTCTTTGAAAACAAAATTTTATTTTTGTTTAAATAATTATTTTATTTTTAATTTTATCAATTATTTTATTTTAATTTGCTATAGTGCATGTACACTCACCAGAGAGAGACAGAGAGGAGAGAAAGTAAGAAAGCAAGCTGCCAGATCTGGGACTTGAACTGCAATCAAACATGTGGCAGTCCAGAACCTTCATCACCATTCCACCTGTTAGTCCCTGAAAACAAACTTTAAAACAATAAAAAAAACTAACACATTACAATATTCTGTTGAGACAGACTGTTCCCATGGA